>NC_081409.1:815565168-815865168 GCF_030272615.1 Cryptomeria japonica | reverse complement strand
GTGCCTGGTGTGCATGGCTAAATTGGTTAATTAGTCCTTAGTAATTATCTTGTTTATTTATGCGTTTGTGCATTGAAGATTAATGGATTAGATTAATCAGGTATTCGTTATGCGATTTTCGTTGTTAATGAATTGCCTATGTTAAATTGGAAGTAAATCCGATTAAATGTCTGTTTTCGAATATTAATGCATTTATATATGCTGTGGAAAAGAAAGTTTTAGATTTTATCGCCATTAAGTTAATTGCATTCTATTGGCGTTTATAATTTGAAAGATTAAATTTTTTTAAATGAGGAAATCGAATTTTGAATTGAAAAGGCAAGTTAATTGTTGTGTTTGTGAGAAAGGATTAATTTTTAAGTATTATTTTTAAATAAAAGTTTTTATTCCAAAAATAGAAAATTTTGGGTCAACTCTTCCATATAACCCAATTTGGGAAATTTGGAGAGGATGGACATTTTGGGTAAAAATTTTGGTTGAGATGCGGTTTATCGTAATGCATGTGTGAAATCGACCCTTTTAATGCAATAAGTTGGAATATGGAATAATGTATCTTAGAGTAATGAATTATTCTCAGTTGTTGCTAAGGAAATTTAATATGCTTGGTAAGATCTCTTATGTTATGATGAAATCCTAGTGAAATAGAATGTTAGATGTATGGTTTGTAATTTTAAATGAAAAGCTTGAATGAAGATTATGAATGGAACTTAATGATGCATCTTGCTTGTGATTTATGTTTCCATCCTTTAAAAGAAATTATCCTGATTATGAAGTATCTCGTTATTAGGATTTTCAGCATAATGGATTAATTGTGTGAGTTAAATGAATTGTGAAATTTAAGTAATCTCGTTGGGAAACTCTTTAGGTGTGAGTTGATGTCTTCCGCTATGTAATCTAAATCTTTGTTATCTTGTTGCATCTTATGTGTTGTAACTTTAAAAAAAAAAAAAATTTGCACTCTATTCTTGTGTTTTGGCTTAATCCCTTCGGGGTTTCCTGGCGAGACATTACAGGAGTGGAGGAGATAGCTTTTGACCCTAGTCCTTACCTCAGTCTTTATTTTGTGAGTGCCGTCAGTCGATCGTTCATCCCTTTGGTTTGAATTTTGAGTCTTTTTACTTTTCCTCGATTTGCATGCCATAGTGGTTCGGTTATTTATTTAAAGTATAAGTTGTCATTATTTGTCGGCTTGAGCGATTTATTTCTTATTATGCCTTATGTCTTGAATCAAGCTTAATTGATTAGTTATTAGATTTTAACTTTTAGTTGCTTATTTTGGCAAAGTGATCGTGTTTAGATCCAACGGAAGAAGTAGAATAAATTAGTTAATTGCTTTTGATATATGCAAATAAAGCTAACTCATTGTTTTCCTAATTAGTAGAAAAGTTGATTTAATTGCTATTTATGGAAAATGTAATTTTCAAAAAAAGAGGAAATTTTCATTTATTTGTTTTGAGAAATATGAAAAAAGAAAAAAAGAAAAGAAAAGAAAGTCAATTGTGGGATTTTAATATTTTTTTTAAATAGAAATATTGCAACCTAGAAAATTAGGTTAAAAGATTGTCTTACTAAATCATTTTGGAGGAGATTTTGGGGGTTATGCTTATTTTGGAGGAGGAGAAAGAAATTCTGGAAAAATTGCTTGAAGGGTGGATTTGGGTTTGAACTAGCTGGGATTCCTGCTGAGGCATACCATTCCTGCTTGGAAATCATAGAGGTTGGTTGAATCCTTTCTTATTTCAACAAAAAAATCCTTGCTTTCTTCCCATTTTCTGTTATTTGTTTAAAATCTTGAATTGTGAATTTTGGGTGTTGGGTGTTTGTTTGTCATGGGTTTGTGGAAGAAGAATTCTACCAATTTGTTATCAAATTCAAACTTAATCTCTCTCCATGTAGTTTCTTAACTAAATTTATATTGTTTCATCTTTGCTTGTGCAAGAAATTTCTTAGTTTATTTTGCTGTTTGTAATTGGAAATTTGTTGGGTTTTAGTAGTGTTATGCTGGCAAAATTTTGCCAAGCATTCATAAAATACCTCCCCCTGATAATTTCTAGTTTAAAAATGATGGTCATGAGTTAAATTTCCTTGTTCATGCTTGTTGGGAGCAAATAAATTCAATTGGGGTTTGGGGATTAAGTTTATTCCCATTTAATTAAACTTTTGGAGCAAACTGGGCTGATTTGAATGAAATTTTATTGCCCCTGTTTTGTCTCAGAAGATTTTGTTTGTTGCTGGTAAAATTTGGCATTACCTGTGACTTCTCCATTCTTCTTTTTGTTTGTATGTTTGATAAAAGTGATGGGGCTGGGAAGTTAATTTTTAGTTTTGTTTTACCAGAGGTGAAACCTCTGTCTCTGTCTTTAGTTTTTTGTTTTTTTTAAGTCTCAGTCGTTTTTATTTGAAATGAGTTTTAAATTGTTAATTTAAACAAAAAAAAAATTGATTAAATTTGAAATTAAATTCATTGGGGGGCAGTGGCGGGGAGCTGGGCTCGACCCGGCCATGCACCCCTCCCTTTCCCTTGCATTCGCTGCAGTTTCCCCAGTTTGGGGTTAGCAGCAAGCGCTGCTTTCCCCAGACTAAGGATGCAGCAAGCGCTGCATTCCCCAGTCTGGGAAAAGCAGCCTTGCTGTCGTGGGTGCTTGGGGGCCCCATGTAGTATGTTTTAAATATTGTTTTTTTTTAATATTTTTTTTTAATTTTATAAAAAACAAAAATAATATTATATATGTTAGTGGTTTGAATAAATTCAATCAGTGTTATTTCGTGTTTAATATTAAGTAATAATATATTGTTATTTTAAAAATAATAACAATATGTTATTATTTAATATTAAATAGTAATAATGTGTTAATTGTAGTTTGTAATGATGTTGAGATTAATTAATAATTTTTCAATTTTAGTGATGAGGATTATTGCTTGGTATTGTGAAAATAAATAAAATGATTTAGAGGTTAGTATTAATGTTGGAATTAAGGAAAGTTTAGGTTAAATTTGATATTAGTGTTGTTATCCAAGTATTGAAAAATAATCGTATGATGATTGTATTTGACAAATAGTTGTTATTTGGAAGTATTTTATATTAGCCGATATTTACATTTGTTTAATTTGATTTAAATGTTGACTGCTCAAAGAAAGATTGCTTGTGGTGTTTTTATAATTGCAGTCTAGTTGTTTTAATGTCGTCGCATTATGTTTAAAACTGTCATTATGTTGTCGATGTTTACCCTTGGTTAGGTGTCGATGTTCAAACCTTGAGGAAGTGAGCTATTAGGTGTTATGTCCTTATTGGCCAACTCTAGATTTGTGACTGTGAGTCCTCCACCTGTGTTATGTCTGGATAATTTATGGTTGTTAGTCCACCATAGAGTTCTCATAGACAGTCTTATCCAGTTAGTGACCTAGTAGAGAGAGTGGCTTTCGGGTGGGGGCCGCACCCAAAGTGGATGGCAGGATAACCCCTCGAAAGTCAGCTATTAAGTGATAACCTAATAATCTGTTTAGGGGGTGGGTAGTTATTAATATAATTAAGATAATGTACCCCGTACACGGTTGAGTGCTTGTATAGGCTCAAGGTGTTTGGGAAGGCCTGGAATGGAAAACCTACCACCTTGTCTTCACGAAAGGATGGTAGGGTCCGCATGATGCTTAGATGGAGCCAGGGGTTCGGGAGAGGTTACCAGGATAACCCATGATGGAGGCCGGGACCTATGGAGACCTACCTAGGGTAACCATGTTAAGCCATGTGATGACACTCTCTCTCTAGGGTCGCTAGTGTTTTGTGAGTCAAGTCACTTGTGTACTGCGGAGTCATGTGTACTGTTGTACTTTTCTTGCTTGCTTGAGGGTCTTCTGCTATCTCCTAGCACGGTGGGGTGGTTCCATTACGGGATCACATGGTCGGGTGGTAGTGCCACTTCCCATCGGATATCTTGTTCCTACCTTCATGTGAGGATTGGCTTCGCCGGTGCATCTTGGTTCTTGCTTCGTGTAGCACTTATGTTCTTGATTTTGTACCTTGAGGCCCGTGTGGTCATTGTATCAACAATTTGTAACCTTTGTATTTTATTGTTCTATGGAAGCCATGTAATTTATGGAATATTGTAATTTAAGTTCATGGGATATATATTGTTTCAATTATCTTTCCTATTATGTATAAATGAATCTTTGGAAGTATGTATGTTGTAATTCTTTAAGCCTATCTTTTGGAGATCAATTTACGAATATGAATTATTTAATCGTTATTGGCTTTCCTTAATTTAAATGGATGATTGGATTAATGTTGTGATGTGGTTTTATTTAGAAGTAATCTTCATTGGTAACCCTTTAGGATGTAATGTTAGTCTTCCGCTTATGTTATTTATTGAGCAAGGTTATGATTAATTCATTTAATCTTTAAAAAAAAAAATTTATTGCGCCTTTTAGTTGCCTTGTTGTGTTGCCATCCTTTAGGGTTCCTGGCGGGGCATTACATGTATTGGATGCAAGGGGATGATTTTCCTTCACTCATTTCAGTGAGACAGAGAACGTCGTAATTCTCCTTCATCAGTGTGTATGCCATGTTTTCTATATTATATATATATGCATGTGTGGTTCAGTGATGCAGGATATTGCAGGTACAAGTATCGGGTAGGTATGAGGTATCATCTCCACCTAGCTTCACAGATAGTAGTTGACCCTATTTTACTTAGTTACACTAATGTGAGTGCCATCAATTAGTCATCTTGTTAGTGTGTTCAGCCATCGTATTTTGTCATTTTATCTTTTATGGATAATTGCTTGAGATTTGTTTAATTTGAGTATTTTAGTGGATTTAATTAATTAATTAATTAAGTTTATGGACTTATCTCGTTATTGTATTGTTTGTGCATTGAGATTATAAATTTAGTTAATTAAAAGAAATTATTAAATTAAGTTGCAAGGTGCATGATATTAGAAATATATTTTATTTAAATTTTAGTGGAAAAATAAATTAGATTAATTATATTTATTATTTCCTAGAATTTTAAATAAATAAATAAATAAAAGGATAAATAAATAAATAAAAGAGTAAATAAATAAAAGAATAAAAGAATAAATAAATAAAAGAATGAATAAATAAATAAATAAAAGAATAAAAGAATAAATAAATAAATGAATAAAATAATTAATTAGAATTAAAATATTGTTTTAATTCTTTATTTAGGAAAAAGAATTAATTGGAATTAAAGTATTGTTGTAATTCTTTATTTAGAAAACTAATTAATTGGAATTTAAGTATTGTTTTAATTCTTTATTTATAAAATTAATTAATTGCATGAGAAAAGAAAAGAAAGAATAATGATTTTAATTATTGCATGTTAGCTTATCTTTTGTTATAAAATTAGAAAATAAAATAAAATTACCATTATTCTAAATTTAGGTTTTTTGTGAAAAAGCTATTTAACCTAGAATTTTAGTTTAAATAGGGGAATAGGTCTTTATTTTAGTTACACAGGAATGGGTTAGGAATTTAAGTGAAAAAATTTATTAGAATCTTATTGAAAAATTTAGGGCACTTCTATAGATTTCTTTTAGGAAAGCTATAATAGGTTGGATGAATTCTTAGTTGTGGGTTTTTAGTAAATATTTCTATTTTTCTCTGATTGATGTGTGTGTTTTAAATTATTGTCAAATACAAACCCTCTTTTGATGAATTTGAGTTTTGTTTTGAAATCCATGCTTGGCATGTATTTCTAGTTTATAGGAAGAAAGTAATTTTGGGAAAATTAGGAAAATTATTATAGAAAATTCATCAAGATTTTATGATGCATGGAGAATTGCAAGATTTGGGAGGGATGAGATTCTTAGAGAAAATATTCCCTCTTGTTTGATTTTTGTTTCGATACTTGGCTATGGGAGTCCTTTTTAATATTTGTGTATCTATGTGAAATTATTTAGTTATTTTAGAAATAAATTTAATCATTAATTAAATTTATTATGTTATTAAAAGTTAAGGGAATTTGTTTTATTATATTATTTTGGAGAAATTATGTATTAATTAATTTTCCTTTTAATAAATTTGATTGGAAATAAATTTTGGTTGAAAATAAAATTTACTGGTTTTTAGGTTCTTGTACGTTAAAAAAATAATAATAATAATTTAAATTAATTATTAAAAAAAAAACATTAAATTAATTTAAAAAAAATAAATTAATTATAATAATAATAATAATAATATATATATATATATAGTATTTTTTGTGGTTTTAATTATGTTATTTTGGAAATGAAAGATATTTCAAAATTAAATCTTCTTTTTATTATATATTTTAATGTGATATAATTATATAATATTATATTCATAGAATATATATATATATTTATGTAATTATATTATATTATTATATATAATTTGGAATTTGTAATTTAATTTAGATTATTGATATAATATAATTGAGTTTATTTATAAATTATTCATGAACATATAATTAGGGGATTAATTTTTATGTGATTTTATTTAACTTTATTGGACAAATGATAGATTGATTTCTTTGTGTTAAAATAGTTGTATTTTCTTATTGTCTAGAAAATCTTTAATTACAAGTTATTTATGCTTTTGACTATTTTAAGAAAAGATTGCCTGTATTAGGATCTTGTGTAAATGGTGTTTGCACTCAAGCTTAATTTCATCACAATTCTGGTTGAGTTGTCATTGTGTCCTATGTTATTATTTCTCCTTGGTTAGGTGTTGTTATAAAACCTTATTGATGTGAGCCATTGTGTGTGCTTGTCTAAATGGTCAATCTTGGGTTAGTGATTATGTATCCTTCACCTATGTTCTATCAGGATTAGTTAAGGATGTTTGTTTTTCCATAGAGTTCTCATAGAGAGATTTTTACTATTAGTGTTCTATGAGAGAGAGTGGCTTTCAAGCTGGGGCCGTGCCCTAAGTGGATGATAGGATAACCCATTGATAGTTAGTTAAAAAGTGATAACATAATAATATATTGGGGGGGAGTGAGATAAATATTAATTAAGATAAGTGTACCTTGTGCATAGGTGAGTGCTTATACAGGGCTCATAATGTTACGAGAAGGCTTGGAATGGCAAACTTACCACCTTGTCTTCACGAAAGGATTGGTAGGGTCTGCATGAGACTTAGTTGGAACCAAAGGCTCAAGAGAGGTTACCAGGAGAAACCCAAGATGGGGGTCAGGACCTATGGAGGCTGTACCATTGTAACCATCAAGCTATGTGATGACACTCTCTTCTTAGAGTCACTAGTGTTTTGTGAGTTAAGTCACATGGATGTTTGTAGAGTCTTGTAGTCCTTTCCTACTTGTCTTACTTTGCTTGCTTGAGGGTTTTCTACTATCTCCTAGCACGGTGGGGTGGTTCCATTTTGGGATCACATGGTCGGGTGGTAGTGCCACTTCCCATTGGATGTTTTGGATTGTATCTTCAGGCGAGGAAAGGCTTCACTGGTGTTTCTTGATTTGTGGTTTATGTACCAGCTCTTGTTCGAGATCATTGTTCAGTTAAGACGTTGTGGTCATTGTATCAAACTTTTATGTAACCTTGATATTGTAACTTTGTAAACCTATGACATTATTGGAAGCCATATATTTGTGGATATTGTAATAGTATGTCAGTGGAATATATGTTATTTCAGTTGCTTTGATCTTATGTTAAAATGTTTTATGGAAATTGGATACATTGAGATACTTTTATTTCTTCATTATGAAATTTGGATGTATGTATAGTTTTAAACTTAAACATTCAATTTATCTAATTAAATAGATTAATTGTGGTGTTAATATAATCTACAAATTAATCTTTGTTGGTAACCCTTAGGAAATGATATAATAGACTTCCGTTGTGTTATTAAATGTGTAAAGGTTATAGTTAATGCACTTAATCTTAAAAAAAAAATTTATTTCACCCTTTAGTTACCTAGTTGTGTTGTTTCCTTTAGGGTTCCTGACGGGGCATTACATTTGGTATCAGAGCCCAAGTTTCAACACTAGGTACTATGGGTTTGTAGTGTGCCTTTCAGTTGACCTTTTTACTTAGGTCTTAATGTTTGTGTTTCCATTGTTTTATCCTTGCCATAGGTCTGAACTATTTTCTCTATACAGTGATAGGTCATGGCTAGGAAAGCTAGGGGAGGATGTAGCAAAGATGAGAGAACTATATTCTTATTTATTTTACGCTTCTAGGAGTAAGCCTAGTTTTGGGGGGGAGAATGTAGTACCCCTACTAGTTTGAATCCATTAGACTCATATTTTATTATTGGTTGTTTTTCAGTAGATACATTACCATAATATATTATTCAAATTTTTATAACATTATGCTTTATCTGGAGATGAGATGTATAATTTATTTGCAGTATTTCAGTACTTGTGATTTATGGCATTTTATGGATTATTGCTATGTACTAACATTTTACTTTACCTATGCGATGTGTAATTATATGTTGTGTGTTTGCGAGTGTATTGGATCCAAGGGGATGATTTTCTTTCACTCATTTCGGTGAGACAGGGAATGTCATGATTCTCCTTCATTGGTGTGTATGTCATGTTTTCTATATTGTATATATATGCATGTGTGGTTCGGTGATGCAGGATATTGCAAGTACAAGTACCAGGTAGGTATGGGGTATCATCTCCTCCTGGCTTCACAGGTCTGAGAATGCCTTATATTTTCTGATGGAAGTGGAGGAGATATTAGTTGACCCTATTTTACTTAGTTACACTGGTGTGAGTGTCATCAATTGGTCATCTTGTTAGTGTGTTCAGCCTTGATATTTTGTCATTTTATCTTTTATGGATAATTGCTTAAGATTTGTTTAATTTGAGTATTTTAGTGGATTTAATTAATTAATTAATTAAGTTTATGGACTTATCTCATTATTGTATTATTTGTGCATTGAGATTATAAATTTAGTTAATTAAAAGAAATTATTAAATTAAGTTGCAAGCTGCATGATATTAGAAATATATTTTATTTAAATTTTAGTGGAAAAATAAATTAGATTAATTATATTTATTGTTTCCTAGAATTTTAAATAAATAAAAAGATAAATAAATAAAAGAATAAATAAATAAATAAATAAAAGAATAAATAAATAAAAGAATAAAAGAATAAATAAATAAAAGAATAAAAGAATAAATAAAATAATTAATTAGAATTAAAGTATTGTTTTAATTCTTTATTTAGGAAAAGGAATTAATTGGAATTAAAGTATTGTTGTAATTCTTTATTCAGAAAATTAATTAATTGTAATTAAAGTATTATTTTAATTCTTCATTTAGAAAATTAATTAATTGCATGAGAAAAGAAAAGAAAGAATAATGATTTTTAATTATTGCATGTTAGCTTATCTTTTATTATAAAATTAGAAATTAAAATAAAATTACTATTATTCTAAATTTAGGTTTTTTTTTAAAAAGCTATTGAACCTAGAATTTTAGTTTAAATAGGGGAATAGGTCTTTATTTTAGTTACACAGGAACAAGTCAGGAATTTAGGTGAAGGAATTTATTGGAAGCTTATTGAAAAAGTTAAGGCACTTCTACAGATTTCTTCCAGGAAAACTATACTAGGTTGGATGAATTCTTAGTTGTGGGTTTTTAGTAAATATTTCTATTTTTCTCTGATTGATGTGTGTGTGTTAAATTATTGTTGAATACAAACCCTCTTTTGATGAATTTGAGTTTTATTTTGAAATCCATGCCTGGCGTGTATTTCTAGTTTATAGGAAGAAAGTAATTTTAGGAAAATTAGGAAAATTATTATAGAAAATTCATCAAGATTTTATGATGTATGGAGAATTGCAAGATTTGGGAGGAATGATATTCTTAGAGAAAATATTCCCTCTTGTTTGATTTTTGTTTTGATACTTGGCTATGGGAGTCCTTTTTAATATTTGTGTATCTATGTGAAATTATTTAGTTATTTTAGAAATAAATTTAATCATTAATTAAATTTATTGTGTTATTAAAAGTTAAGGGAATTTGTTTTATTATATTATTTTGGAGAAATTATGTATTAATTAATTTTCCTTTTAATAAATTTGATTGGAAATAAATTTTAGTTGAAAATAGAATTTACTGGTTTTTAGGTTATTGTATGTTAAAAAAAAAATTAAAAAAAAAATATTAAATTAATTATTAAAAAACAAATTAAATTAAATTAATTTAAAATAATAATAATAATAATTATAATAATAATAATAATAATATTATATATATATATGTATATAGTATTTTCTTTGGTTTTAGTTATGTTATTTTGGAAATGAAAGATATTTCAAAATTAAATCTTCTTTTTATTATATATTTTAATGTGATATAATTATATAATATTATATTCATAGAATATATATATATTTATGTAATTATATTATATTATTATATATAATTTTTAATTTGGAATTTAATTTAGATTATTGATATAATATAATCGAGTTTATTTGTAAATTATTCATGAACATATAATTAGGGGGTTAATTTTTATGTGATTTTATTTAAATTTATTGGACAAATGATAGATTGATTTCTTTGTATTAAAACAGTTGTATTTTCTTATTGTCTAGAAAATCTTTAATTACAAGTTATTTATGCTTTTGACTGTTTTAAGAAAAGATTGCCTGTATTAGGATCTTGTGTAAATGGTGTTTGCAGTCAAGCTTAATTTCATCACAATTCTGGTTGAGTTGTCATTGTGTCCTATGTTATTATTTCTCCTTGGTTAGGTGTTGTTGTAAAACCTTATTGATGTGAGCCATTGTGTGTGCTTGTCCAAATGGTCAATCTTGTGTTAGTGATTATGTATCCTTCACCTATGTTCTATCAGGATTAGTTATGGATGTTTGTTTTTCCATAGAGTTCTCATAGAGAGACTTTTCTTGTTAGTGTTCTATGAGAGAGAGTGGCTTTCAAGCAGGGGCCATGCCTGAAGTGGATGATAGGATAACCTGTCAAAAGTTAGTTAAAAAGTGATAACATAATAATATACTGGGGGAGAGTGAGACAAATATTAATTAAGATAAGTGTACCTCGTGCATAGGTGAGTGCTTGTACAGGGCTCATAATGTTATGGGAAAGCTTGGAATGGGAAACTTACCACTTTATCTTCATGAAAGGATTGGTAGGGTCTGCATGAGACTTAGTTGGAATCAGAGGCTCGAGAGAGGTTACCAAGAGAAACCCAAGGATGGGGGCTGGGACCTATGGAGCCTATACCATGGTAACCATCAAGCTATGCGATGACACTCTCTTTTTAGAGTCACATGTATGTTTGCAGAGTCTTGTAGTCCTTTCGTACTTGTCTTACTTTTCTTGCTTGAGGGTTTTCTACTATCTCCTAGCACGGTGGGGTGGTTCCATTTCGGGATCACATGGTCGGGTGGTAGTGCCACTTCCCATCAGATGTTTTGGATTGTATCTATAAGCGAGGAAAGGCTTCGCTGGTGTTTCTTGATTCATGGTTTATGTACCAGCTTGTGTTCGAGATCATTGTTCAGTTGAGACCTTGTGGTCATTGTATTGGACTTTTATGTAACCTTGATATTGTAACTTTCTAAACCTGTGACATTATTGGAAGCCATGTATTTGTGGATATTGTAATAGTATGCCAGTGGAATGTATGTTATTTCAGTTGCTTTGATCTTATGTTAAAATGTTTTATGGAAATTGGATACATTGGGATACTTTTAGTTCTTCATTATGAAATTTGGATGTATGTATAGTTTTAAACTTAAACATTCAATTTATCTAATTAAATAGATGAATTGTGGTGTTAATATAATCTACAAATTAATCTTCGTTGGTAACCCTTAGGAAATCATATGTTAGACTTCCGCTATGTTATTAAACATGCAATGGTTATAGTTAATGCACTTAATCTTTAAAAAAAATAAAAATTCACCCTTTAGTTGCCTAGTTGTGTTGTTTCCTTTAGGGTTCCTGATGGGGCATTACACTGCCTTAAAAGATTTTCCATTTTATGGTCCATGAGTGAGCTTAAAAGAAAAATATAACGGATTCATATACTAGTGAGATCCTCAATACCAACACACATTATGAGACACATGGCTCCAACCAAGAGGAAGATGTTTTATTTGATCAACTAGATGTATCCCTAGGATTATCCTCTTTCTTGAATGATGCATATAATCAAGAGATGATAGAAAAATGATAAAGTTTAATCTGAGTGCCTTCTTGTTGGACCTTGTTTGACATGGGGCTAGGTTTCCTTCAAATTTTGACACATCCATTCTCATCACTCTACCAACTGGAGATTTCCTTAACAATGTTGCACCTATTCTTGATACCATCTTGAATCCATCATCACATAACCCCACTTCACCCTCCCCTACCTGTCCAACTATCACTCCACCTTCCACTTCCAAATTCTTAAACAACATAGCCAACTTCATACATATAAGCCAACCTCTTCCAACTTTAGTGCAAGCTTGCCAACATCCCATCACTACATCTTCATACCAATATATTAGTTCAATCATTCCACCCAGTTCCAATTATCATATTCCCATATTGGAACATCAATATCGTCCACTCCACCACCAACATTCTGACACCCCCCAAATTAGTGACTTGGAAATAGAGCTTAATGAAATGAAACACTTACTCAAAAACATGAAGAATGAACATAAAAAGTAAACTTATACATTTGAAGAAATATGCCCATATCCTTCTGACAAATCAATTTTTGTGGTTCCTTATTCTCTTAGCTTTCAGATCTTAAAATTTGACAAATACAAAGGAAAAGGTGACCCTAGGGAACATGTCAAATAATTATTCATAACTTGTCAAGAGGTCTCTTATAGTGACATCTATCTAAGGAGACCCTTCCCTAAGAGCCTAGGAGCCCCTTCTCTCACATGTTTTTCTAATTTTCCACATGTATGCATCACTTCATTCTCTGATTTAGTTGAAACATTTGTGACTTATTATATGTATAACATTGAAAGTTATGCATATATGATGTATCTATACAATACTAAACAAAGGAATGTGGAAACTTTTGCTAATGATGTAGAAATTTTTATCCACAATCTTGTGTCTGAAATGTCCTTTTGTTTATGTGTGCAATGTCTTGAAGATTATGAATAAGTCACCAAAAAAGGCTTGGCCTTGGTACATGCATTAATTGAGAAAGTTGTTATCAAACATTATCAAAATGAATCTCATGGTTCTCCTCCAATGATAAGCCTAAGTTTTGGGGTAAAAATAAAAATATGGTAAATGATGGTGTGACAAATGTTAAAAATATACAAATAATTCAAGTACCATCCAATCCACCAATAAAATCAAACCCACCTTGCAATCCTCCCTCTCACCAAAAGAAAATCAAACCTAATACGACCATCTCCATAAATCGCAAACCAACCCTTCAACAAAGTAATCAAACCAAGCGTGAGTACACACCTCTCACTCAACCTATCAATGTCATTTTTCAACAACTTACTATGGCCAATATAGTACAATATCATATTACATAGCCTTATAATGAGAATCAACACAATCCCACATGGTACAATAACATTGAATATTATGAATACCACTCCTTCAAAGGTCATGATACTAAAAAGTGCATGAAATTGAAGAACTATAATCAAGATCTTATTAATAGAGGAGAAGTTGAGGTAGTAGGGAATAAGGCAAATATATCTAATGAAAAGCTCAAAATTTATCAAGACCCCTTTCCAAAGCATGATAAAGGAAAAGCTTCATCATCCCATGATGTTACTTATGATTATACAAATACCATATCATCCTTTGAATCCCTTGTTGGTCCTATAGAAGTATTTTATGATCATGTTAATATCATAACCATCAAAGGAGCAGATAACCTACCACACCCCAAAGGAGGAGAGTCATCCTTCAAGAAACATCTACCACCCTCATCGATTTCAATGTTACCACTCACTAAGGGAGATTCAGTATCCAAGGGGATACTCCTCCTCCACAGTCATCCTCTAATGCTATATCCACATCTATTTATAATATCCTTGACCATCTTAGCAAAAATCCTACACAAATCTCCATCCTTGAGCTGCTTAAATCACCACCTATCTATAAAGAAATCCTTGAAAACTCTTTGCTTGAGTGTTGTGTCCTTGATAACATCAATGCTTCACAATTACAATCTTTGATAGGAAATATCACTTCCCAACATCACCTTGTCTTTACTTCTAAAGATGTTGTGTACACCAATCCATCTCATAATAAACCCCTCCATACTGAAGTCATTGTAAATAAACATAAAATAAAAAGGGTTCTTATAGATAGTGGATCCATTCTAAATTTGTGTGCATATAAGTAAATAAAAAAATTGGGATACCCCAAGAATATTATTTATTCAAAAGAAAAGATCACAATTAAAGCATATGATGATGTTGAAATGGTCTCTAAAGGAAAAAATACTATGCCACTTCAAGTGAGCCCAATAATAGTAGAAACAATGTGTCTAGTGTTGGATCTTGATCTTCCATACAACATCCTCATTGGTTGTCCATGGATTTATTCCATTCAAGTCATTCTCTCCACTTACAATCAATGCCTCAAACTCCCATATAATGGTAAGGAAATCACAATTTCCGCTAATCCATGACCTTTCCAATATTACAAACTTCTTGAAGGACAACACACCTACCATTGTCCTCTCAACACTCTAACTTTATCACCATCAATCAACAACTCCAATGTCACCTTCGCTTCCACACAACTCAAGAACAAGTCCAAAATCATTGACAATGGGTGTGGAGAATATGTCCTTAAGAATGCACTCTATATGAGACATCTCCTTGCCTCTAGTAAGTCCTATGGTAGGCCTAAACAAATTAAAATTAAAAAAATGTTCACCATTCAATGCAAGAAGAGTACATTCTAGGAGTGGGGCCCTCTTGATGAAGAGAATCATGATACAAATGTCACTTCATGGCTCTATCGAGAGGAAGATGATGAATGTACAAATATTCCAAAAGACATGTATCCAAGAGCATTCTCCATTTTAGACAAAATGGGCTATCAAGGACATGGTCTAGGACCTAAAGAGGAAGGAAGGAAAGAACCTATTGCACCAATCTCTTACAAGCACAAGAGAGGATTACGTTACTTTTTGAGAACCTAAGTTAACTCTCAAATTCTCTCATGTAGCTTATTTTTCCAATGTCAATGACTCCAATGAAGAGAAATTTTATGAAGTGCCTTTTCAATACCTTGATGACCTTTTTGATGAAGCTCATGTATACAATATCAGTCCTTCAACTTTACCCAATCTCCTGCTTGTATACCATGAAGTCATTTAGTGGGACCAACAAGGACCACCTACCCTCGACATCCGTGTTGATGATAGTGCCTTCTTTGTACTTTTAAACATGTACAACCTTAAAGATCACATGATAGTTTGTGGCATCAAACTTAATAAGGAGGCATACTTTGGTAGTCAAGCCAACTCCCTTAGTCACAAAAATGAAAATAAAAACCCAAATTCCCCTAGTGAAAACCTCAATGAGGCATTATCGAACAACAAAAAAGTAAAAAGAAAGGATGCATCCACTAGTGAAAACCTGGACCAGGCAGTAGAGGATGAGGGAATTGACTTGCCTACCATAGTTCCCCCATTGCAAGAAACATCCTCATTATTGATTAAAGAAACTGAAACAATAAATTTGGGGACAAAAAAAATCTGAAGAATACATTCATTGCCAAATCTCTCACTGATCAATACAAGCAAGATGTAGTAACTTTTCTCAAAGATATACAAGTTAACTACACTTGGTCATACACTAACATGCTAAGATTGGATCTAGATTTAGTAGTGCATCATATTGTAATACATCTTAATGCAAAGCCTGTCAAGCAAAAATTGAGAAAAATACACTCTCAAATTTCTCTTTTAGTCAAAGAAGACCTGCAAAAGATGTTAGATGTGGGATTTATTTCACCTATTGACTATCCAGAATGGTTTTCAAGCACAGTACGGGTCGAAAAACCCAGTAGAGCAATACATATCTCCATAGACATTAGGGATCTCAATAAAGCATGTCCTAAGGATGATTCTCCTTCCCAAACATTAACATCATGGTGGATCTAACAACCAGAAACAAGAGGCTTTCCTTAATGGATAGTTTCTCAAGATATAATTAGATCAAAATTATTATCAAAGGTCAACATAAGACAACTTTACTACTCCATGGGGAAATTTTTGCTATCAAGTCATTTCCTTTGGGTTAAAGAATGTAGGAGCTACCTATCAACAAGCTATAACCACTATCTTTCATGATTTTTTTGATGATATCATGGAAGACTATGTACATGATCTCTTAGGAAAATCAAAGACACAAGAAGGACACATCGTTGTCCAGAATAAGATCTTTGAAAGACTAGAAAAGTACAAGTTACATTTTAATCCTAATAAATGTGTGTTTGGAGTTACTTCTAAAAGACTTTTGGGTTTTATTGTATCAAGAAGAGGAATTTAAGTAAATCCAACTAAGGTGTAGGCTATTATGGACATGGCACCTCCAAATAATCTCAAGCATATTCACAATCTTCAAGGAAAACTCCAATCTTTTCATAGATTCATCTTGTAACTTGTGATTAAGTGTTAATCATTCGCTTTTACTTCATAAGGATACCAAATTTTAGTGGGATTATTTGTGTTGAAAGGAATTTGATAATCTTAAGGAATATCTAGCTTCCCCGCCTATTCTGATACCTCCTTTTCCCAGACAATTACTTCTTTTGTATATCTCTACTATAAAAATGGTACTAGATTCATTAATAGCATAATTTGATGGTCGAGGAAAAGAGCACGCAATATAATATTGTTGTCATGAAGGATTGTGCCCAATTGCTCAATCTCTAAATCTCTGAAACCTCATGCAACATGGAACACCTTTGAACCTATGGGTTTCTCATGATGAAGGTGAGTCTCCAGATTATGGGCTAGTTACCTCACAAAACCTCCTAAAAATAGTGGTACTTTATCCAAATAATCCAACAAAAACAACAAACTAGGGAGGTCTTTCTCCCAACTCACCTATTCAAATAGGTGTCAACTCTTCACAAACTCTCAAGAGCCCTCACAAGGCTAATAGGTTCTCAATAGGATTCAAAAACCCAAAAGTGAATCCATGCTTCCCAAACCTTGTCCAACGATTGGAATCCATTAGGTTAAGTTCAAAAAACCTTTTCTAAGGTCAAATTGAGTCTCCCAATAATTATACCTCACCAAACTCTTTAACCTCACTCACACAAACTCAACTCCTATTGGGACTTCAACTTGTCCCTAGGTATGACTCACAATGGCAAGGGAATACTTGCCAACCTAAGGATTTCATGATACCCTTTAAGAGACTCCTAAAAATAAGAAAATAACTACTCTTCACCCACCCATCCACCCTAATTGTCATAAAAGATCTTGCTTCTATATCCCTGGTTCATTGTGGCAGCCACAACCTTGTTTAGAACAGTCATAAAAATCTAAGCCATCTCCCCACTCTAGGGCCTCCTATCAACTTCAAAGGTCACTAAGGACTCCCACACACCTTTCCAAATTATCTTCCACTCACCAAAATCATTCATATCACCACATTCACAAAATCTCAGTCCACTAGGTCTTTAGGACAACAATATACCCAATTTTAGGACTGTCATAAAAATGGTGAGTATTTTGACCAATAAAGGGCCAAAAATACTTGTTTAGGGTGTTAAATAACACCTTACACCTTCCCAAGCCTTCAACCAACTTCTGGGAGCCCAATCTTGCACTCTCACCATCCAAACACCATCAATTCACTGTCATTTCCAGACTGAGACACAAAACCTCATATTTATGTCACCTTTTAGCACGTGAAAACTTGTATGTGGCACCCTAAAAGGAATAAAATTTGAAAATAGTCATTTAAAAGGTTCATCCCATCCATTTTCATGAGTATTTGATGATGGCATGACCAAAAATTACACATTTTTATGTCACTGGTTACCCTAGCAAGGGTTTGTACCTGATTTTACAAAATTTATGATAACTTGCTCAAAACAAAGTGAAAATGAATAAAACAAAAGCCAAAAATTCAAGGAATAATTTATATTTAAATTCAAATACATTTCTTATGTCCACAATAAGTATTTAACAGTGAAAAACACTTGGTATCAGACTGCTACATTTAGAAAACAAGAAAAATGTAGGGTAAACTTTGAATTTTTATTACTTATGCCTCAATACATGATCCAACCAGAAATTGAACATGTAAATGAAGATATTACAAGGATTTTTCATCCCTAAAACTTTAATAACCACCATTTGAACACCAAATACCAACAAACCACTTCCTAATGCACTTTTTTTATAACAAATTTTGCATTGACAACATTGTCAATTTTGGAAATTTTTGTGCAACTTGACTATAAACCCAAAATGAGACCAATATGACTTACAAGAATCATTAATACATCCAATTAGGCCAAATATTCTTCATACATGATAAAATACCTCATTTGATGCTTTGGACACACTTCAGCCTTATAAGGACAATTTTGACAATATGAGACAAGTAGGACCACATATTAAACTTAGACATTACAAATTGGTCTTCAAGGACCTTATTACATGAGAATGGTCATTAATAACCTTATTACATCTTGAAATTATTTTGAAACTTAAAATGACTCAACATGGCCAAAAAAAAGCATATGACCATCTAAGTGCTCCTACACCAGAACTTGATTGGGAAAAGGGATAGAAAGATTGTTTAAACTAAAAACTATGACTATCAGGAGGTGATACACCAAAATTTAAGTCTGAAACTCTTGATTTTGACTCACAAGTTGACCCAACAAAAGCATGAATTTATTCACAACTTGATAAAAATCACATAACAAATCGATGTTTTGTGTGGAGGCTTTGTTTTCAATGTTTATCTGAAGGAAAATAAGTTTCACACCTCTAACTTGATTGAAAAAATAAAAACATAGCACACAACTTATATTACTTGTGAAATTTCTTTTTTCAGCATTATAATAATGAAACAAATTAAAGGATTTCAAATAAATTCACAGTAATTAAATCCAATCATTCATTGATAACAAGAGAACAAGAAAATCTTGGAGGAACCATAGCTTTATTGAGTCTGAAAGGAGAATTTTGTTCTTACAAAGGTAAATTCTTTGAAACTTGAAAGAAAACCTATTGAGTTACAATACTTTTACTACTGTGTGTGTAGGCAAAAAACAAAGAACTAGAAGAAAAATAAAGAATGGAAGAAGACTTATAGAAAAAAAGTCCTGAAAACAACTCAAGTTGAACTGATTGTGCCTCTTTGAATTGAGCTCTAACCAATTTCTTCTTTCTTCAAATTATCTCCAATTTGCATGAATGTAGCCTCTTGAGTCAAAATCAATGAAAAGTCATGCAAAAGGGGCCTTAGAACTTCAAAAAACTAGTTGTCAAATACTCCTAAAGTTGTCTTAAGTGGCACTACATCCATGTAGGGTCAAAACTGATTTTTAACTATTGTATTTTCTTTGAAAATTTCACCTTTTATTTCCTTAAGTAACCCTTGAATTGATGGTTGAATCTTAAAACTCATCTTTGCCTTTATAATGATAACCTGAGTTGATATGCATGATATGAAGGTTTAGGTTTTTCATGGCTACTTTTGATTATAAGAAAGAGGGACTACACACTCTCCTTAATGTATATAACACCACAATACCTTCTTGGAAATTGTTCTCACATTAATTAGAATTTTATCATAACAATGTAATCTTCTAGTTAATTGCAAATTGTTCTCACGTTAATTATTTGGTTTTTATTAGAAATGACCTAACCAAAAGGTAAAGAATATGGATAATTGAAAGAAGGAGATCAAAGGAAAAATTCATGTAATGGAAAACAACTTTCAAATCATCAAGAAAAATCTTGAAAGGGTAGTTAAATCTTGTTGTTATTCGATTTAAAACTTTGTAGAGGGGATTCACATCCTCTCTGAGAAATTAAAAAGCCTTTGAGAAGAACATATCATTAAAGGTAAATCTAAAATAAAAATGAGCATGATGGACCTAACTCTCAATCCAAGGGAAGCAAAAAGAAAAACTCTTTGAAAATCAGAAGAGACACCTAGTTAGTTTTTACAATGTCCAAGAAAAATTATGTCAGTAGGTGCTTGAGGTTGTTGAAACTTTGAATAAATATAGCCATGCTACTATACTTCCCTTTCTATTTCTTTATATTATTGTTGTTTGGTTAGTTTATTTTAATTGTATGTTAGATGGTATTTTGTTGTAGCCCCTAGTCATTTTATTAAATGTTGTTTATCTTTCTTATCTTTTTAGTTAGCTTTGTGTACACAGTTTCAAGGTCCCTTAAAAACTTGTTTTAATATCAATAAAAATAATATTAAAATCAAATTTTATTACTATCGATGGATATAATACGATTCACTATTTTGTACATGATATATATTTCCATAACAATCATTGCTTGTTAAGAGATACTACTTAATCACATTAAATTTATACCATTACAAGCTTGTTGCAATCATAAACTAGTAGCACTTCATTAATTTATATTGTTTTCTTTTAGTCTAATTCATTTTAGCGTTTATATCCTATAAATCGGTAGTGTGGATCTATTATTGAATTTTATTCATTGATATTGACCAAATCTAATAAAATTGCATGTTTCTTTATCCTATATATAGGTCATGTGAATCTCAAGGAAAGCCAATTACCTTCACAAAAGTGTATGCCTATCTTGCAATTACATAGCCAAATTCTAAAATCTCCTTAAAAAATAGCACAATTTATTTCATTTCTTGTGAAAATCTTGTTATTACAAACTTGGTATCTTTTTTTATACAAATTTTAGATGTCGTGCCTGTGAAGTGTGATACCTGCAGCTGCAACACAAAACATGCAATAGATCATTACAAGCATGGTTAGAAAATTTAAAACAAAGAAAGATAAAACCATGGCAAAGCGATATATTGCCTCCTAAGAGATGCGAGAGTAGATTTTCTCTCAGATCTAGATAAGAAAATTTCAATGACGTGACTACACCTAGATAGAGGATTTGAAATTATAATGATGCAATTAAGCTAGAAAAGAGAATTATTAAGCTACATTATTCAACAATTATGCTATAAAATGATAAAATTAAGCTAGATCTAAGATATAATTTCTTATAATAACAATTCTCAAATGATATGCTAAGAGATATTATGCCTATAGTAACAATGCCTAAAATGAAAATGAGATGGGATGATTAGTGCTCCAAACTGGGGGATATTTATAGGATTTCCAAGGCCACGGGTGAGGTGGTAGGAATCAATGGTCAAGATTGAGTCTGAAGATATCAATGGTGAAACTGGAGGAGATTGGAAAAGAGGTTGGAGAAAAGGGGACATTTGTCATCTCTATGGTGACAAGTGTCAAGAATTTTTTCTCATGAGATGGCAAGTGTCTATGGAAAGGGGACATGTGGCCCAAGAATGTTATGTGTCTCAAGGGAAGAGTATCCACACCATAGGAGGTTAGGATGGATATGGGTAGTTTGAATTTAAAAATTCAAATAATAGGAGAAGACTAATTAACTTTTAACAACTCATAAATTGATTTGTTTTAACTAATTAGAAGATTAGAAGAAATGAATTTAAATGGGGAGGGATTAATTAATTTGAATTAATTAATCAAAGGGGACTATTGAAATGAACCTATTAAATAAATACTTAGATTTATTAATATATAGATGAGTGGGAGAATTTAATCAAATTATTTAATGAATTCAATTAACTTGGTAAGGAGGATTAATTAAATAATTGCTTATTTAATTAACTATATGTAGACCATTTTTAGGTGTATACATTTTGCCCCTCTTTGAAGCGACGTGTGATGACACGTTGATTCAAAGAATAATCTCATTTTTATGATGATATTGGTTCGATAGGATGCCCTAGCTATTGATGGATAGATTGCGGTATGATGGTGCTCCCTCGGGAGATCAATTGAGATAATTGACCTGTGGAGTTTTGCAATTTTTTGCAAAATTGATATCTCGATTAGAAATAATTTGATTTCTGCAACTGTGTTTGATGAAAATGCAAGTTCTACAATCATGGTGATGTGGTTCTTTGTTATTGATAAAGATTGATTGGTTAGATTCATAAGATTGAGATTCAGTCAGGTTTCAGGAAGGACACCTCCTGTATAAGACAAAGATGATCAAAGTTTCTAGTTTCAAGAACGATATATCCTATATAAGACATGATCAAAACGTCTAGTTTCAGGAAAGATACATCCTATATAAGACATGATAAAATAGATGAGATGTGATCGATTGATAGAAGATAAGGTTGATTAGATAAAGAACTAACTGTTCGTTGATATCAAGTTAAAGGAAGATTCAGATATGCTGATGTTGGTTCTGTTGAGAGGGTAGCATAAGATTTTCATTGGGTCTATAATATCTAGAGAGATATGAGTCATCAGTTTGATTGTGTATACACTTATGATGATACCTTGATGATTCCTACGATAGATTTAACCTTGGATAAAATGAGCATGTGGGATCCCATGCAAGAATGAAATGCAAGCTAAATGCAAATGCCAATGCAAAGCTACGACTGGACCAGTCACTAGATTATTGTATTTTTGTCATCATTGAGCTCTTGAAATGTGGAAAGTGAGTGCAAATATCGATGGTATAATTAAACTATGATGAATTGAGCACTTCTTTCCTAAGTTTTGATATGGAAATTTAGCACAAGCATCGAGGTATAATTGAACTAACATGACCTGAGTGTTCCTTGCATAAAATAGGTAGTATTAACCATTTCAATACGCAAATCAGAAATGTCTTCGATGATACTCCTATGATAATATCCTGAGACAAATTTGGACATATTAATGATTAATTTATAGACAACAGACAAAAAAATATCATGTTCCTTCATTGTTCCTCTAGTCAAAGACATCCTGGAGTCACTCAAAAATCATGATAGAAAAAATTAAGATAAAAATGTTGAACAATCATGTTAAAATCATTATCCAAAAGATATCATCCATGGAAAAGTGTGTGAATGTTCTTATACTGACTTTGTGATAAGTTGATGGTTGATAAATTGATCTTGTGTTCAATGTTGGATATGTCTCAGTTTTCTCTTCATAAGGGTTGTTTAACTGTTGTTCTACCTATTTGATTAAGCTCAAAATGATCAAGAATTTTGCTCTCAGCTAGGTGTAGGATTTTACGCCAAGACTAGAAACAAAGTTGTTATGATATAATCAATGATCCAAACCATGCCGAGAGATTAGTTGGGATGCCTGCGTATGTACAAAGGTTTCATTTTGGATATGAGTAACGCTGAATGAATGCAAGAGGAATGATGCATGAACTAATAGATGGAAAAGCTAGTAGACAGATAGCGCCTATTTGCCAAGTTTTCACCATCTCTTTTTTTTGCACTTTTTCTCATATTTGATTTTCTACTTTTTCACTTTTTTTTTAATTGTTTTTTATTTTTCTTCTTTTTCACTATTTTTGATTTTCTTCTTTTTTAGACATAAAATTTCTTCGGATGCATGCTATTAATGGGTTCATTGAGCTGGTCTCCATCCTGTGTTGATAGCTAATATGCTTCTGATCCAAATAGTGTTGTGACGACAAATGGACCTAACCAGTTTGGTTCAAACTTTTCTTTCATTTCTCGGTCTGACTGGTTGCATGGATTTTCCTTTAGTACTAGTTCCCCACCTTGAAAGACTCATGGTTTGACCCTTTGATTATAACTTGGGCACATTTTTTGCTAATATACCTTTAAATGATAAAAGGCATTTTGTCTTCATTCGTGGATTAATTCTAACTCTTGTAATCTAGATACTTGTTCTTCATCTGGGATGAGACCTTTTAATGATACTGGTAGAGAAGGTATCTCTACTTCTATTGCCAGTATTTCTTCTAATCCATAAACAAGAGAGAAAGGTGTGGAACTTATTGGTGTATGGATACTAGTACGGTAGGCCCATAGAGAAGGGTTTAACTGAATATGTCAATCTCTTCCAGCATCATTCACTATCTTTTTGAGGATTTTTAAAATAGTTTTGTTTGATGCTTCTACTTGCCCATTTCCTTATGGATAGTAGGGTGTGGAGAATCTGTGTTGGATCTTGAATTTCTCACATAGCTCTCATACATCCTGATTCTTGAATGATCACCCATTATTAGCGATAATGGTCATTGGTATTCCATAGCGACATATGATGTAGTTCAAGATAAATGCATCAATTTTTTTTCCTATGATATTTGTGAGAGGTACTGCCTCAATCCATTTTGTGAAATATTTTGTAGCTACAAGGATGAATTTGTGACCATTAGATGAAGAAAGGTTTATCTTTCCTACTAGATCAAGACCCCATTGGTAGATAGGCCAAGATGTTGCCAAAGCATGAAGTTCTTGTGCTGGTGCATGAATCAAATTCCCATGGATCTGACATTGTTTGCACGTTCTATCTATCTAAAAAGAATCTCATTCCATAGTTGGCCAATAATAGACCAAGTGTATGAGTTTTTTTGAAAGGGTAAGATCACTTGAATGAGTGCCACACATGCCATTATGGACTTCATGTAAGGCCTTCTCAGATTCTTTTTGTTCGAGACATCTTAAAAGAGTACTATCTAGACCTCATTTAAATAGGGTATCCATGACAAAAGTAAAATGGGAGGATTGGCGAATAAAGTTTCTCTTTTGATTTTTCGATAAGTCGGGAGGGAAGATATTATCTTTTAGGTTTGTGTAAGTTTGGTCATAACGAGAGGAATCATGCCCCATAAGGTGACAGATAGTTTGGGAATCAGGACAATTATGAGCATGGTAAAACAACTCTTCCACCAGAAATTCATAACGTTGTTCATTTTCCTATGTTTGAAGGAGAGAAGCAAGTGTAGCCATGACCTCTACTACTTTGTTGTCATTCCTTGGAATCTGCTAAAAAGTTATCTCTACAACTATTTCTTGATATCATCAACCATCTTTTTATAAGGCATTAACTTTTCATCCTTTATTTGATAATTGTCATTAATTTGATTGATAATGAGCTGCGAGTCTCCAAAGACTTGATGTTGTGTAATATTCCATTCTATAGCCATTTTGATACCTATTACCAAAGTTGCTTACTCTGTTGTGTTGTTCGTACATGGAAAGCTTAATTTGTATGCGTTTGGAATTGTATGACCTTGTGGTGTGATGAATAGAATACCTACTCCTCATCCATGTTGTGTTCCATTATTGATGCTTTCTCTTGGACTGATATTTGGGTGATGTATTGCAAGATATGGATTGAACCCTAGAATGTTTGCATATGAACAAGTAAAATTGATTTGTCATCTTTTAAAAGGTTCCAAATATTTTTGCCTTGCTAGTTTTGATAGAGAGATTGCTGGATATAGATCAGTTGTGCCAATGATAACTGCCTCTGTTGGTTCGATCAGTATAAATGACCTCTCTTGATAAAATTTAGGTAAGGTGTCAAACCTCCCATCTTTCAGCACCTTGAGGAGGTTTTCACCGTTAGATGCATCCTTTCTTTTTACTTTTTCCTGATCTAATGTTGTCAAGAAGTGTTTTTCAACATTAGACTTGATATTCTTTTTGTTCTTTTCACTTTTGCGACTAGGAGATTTGGCACCCACTTGACTAGAAGATGCGTCATTGAAATTTATGGTGAGAGTTGTTATAGGTTTGATTGCATTAGGATATATAGATATGGCATGGTCATTCAGAAATGTATCAATGGTGATATGTCCTTCATTTTCCTAGTCCATAGGTTCAGGAGGGATTAAGGATAAAGGATCCTCATGTTGAATTATGTCAAAGATATTAGGGGTCATGTTAGAGATATCAGAGCTTTCGATATGTATTTCCATGTCTATAATGATACTCTCGTTAGAATGACCTCGCACAATAAGTTCCTGATCATCCTTGATTAAGTCCAAGTCAGCCAAACGTGATTCTAATTTAGGTGAACTAGTTCCTCAACTCCTTCATCTCCTTCAAAGCAATTTTCTTCAGTTGATTCTTTAGAGTGATAGGAATCCCATTCCCATTCATCAGATTCTATATCACTTGCATCCTGCAATCTACAGATTTGTTCATATAGTATTTGATTTGTTTCTTGAACTTTTGTTGCTATATCTTTTCTTCTTTAATATTCAACTTCTTCTGGTTTGGGATTGAGTTCTGTCAACTTTGCTTTGAGCTCTCCTTGACTTATATTATCTCCTTTCTTGTTCTAATTGAGATTTAGTGTTGTTTGAGAGGTGCTTTTAGTTTGTTTGTCTTGTTGAGTTGAAGCTTGTTTCTTTTCGCATTTCATGTTTGCTGGTGTTTGTTGCTTATCTAATGTTTCTTCTCTTTCAATTGCTAGTTGTTCTAGTCTGTTTTCATATTCCTCTTATTGTTGGCTAAAAGATGTGTCTTCTAGTAAAGTAATTTGTCCATACCCTAAGCCTGCTTTGTCAATAGCCTACTGAGTATGAGGTTGAATAGGTTCTGAGATACCTTCTTTTCTTTTTCATATAGGACCTGTCACAGTGTATCCCATTTTTCTGAGAATGTTAAATCCTTTTCCATACTTTTATGTAGGTATGTGGACATTGTTGATCTTTTGTTGAAATTCTTCATCCTTGTATAGCCACTGTAGAAAATCTTTGTCTTTTGTTTCCTCTGATAAGGTTCCAGCACTAACAAATGCTCCATAAAATATCAGAAGATATTTTACAATTGGTTATTGTTTAGAGTTTGATGGTTTTCCAAAGGATTTAGGATAAAGTGGTAATTGTGATATTGAATATTCTTTGTTCCCTCAATCTCTTAGCTGCATTTATTTTTCCATACTTGATATAATAGAGGCAAATGTTTGTTCCTTAGATTGTATGTTCGAAGATGATGCCTCCCTATTATGAGGAATAATGACTTCTTGAACTGGTTTAAGATTACTACAATACTGAAATGGATTTGAATTTGTTGAGATCGTGATTTCCTGCCCACTATAGGGAAACTTTAAGCACTGATGGTATGTTGATAGAACTACTTGTATGTCATGTATCCAGGGTCTTCCCAAGAGTATGTTGTATGATAAGTCCAAGTCTAGAACTTGGCATGTTGTGTCTTTCTGTAAAGGTCCCACTCTAATGGGTAATACCATAATTCCTTTAGAGGAACATTCTTCTTCATCATATGCCTTGAATGTGATCTTTTTCAGGGGATCAACTGCATATTCTGAATAACCTAGAGCATGGACAAGACTCAAAGAGAAAATGTTCAAGCCAACTCCCCCATCTATTAGGATACGTTTAACGAGCGTTCTATGAATGATGACTTAGATTTGCAAAGAAGCATTATGGGGATGTTGCAATAAATTTATGCTTGGATGTGAAGGAGATGAGCTTTGAATAGGATCCTCTGAAATAGGCTTGATGGGTATATTGTTTGGTGAGGATGCTATGAAAGATTCTTGCAATTCTTCAAGAGGTGTAGGAATAGATTCCTTTGGAGAGTCATTTTTTCTTATGGAGGGATGAACCATTACTAGACATAGGTGCACAATTTTGATATGTCTCAGCCAAATGCTTTAGGGATATCTTTAAGAGTTGCGTAAAAGAACCACCTTTCTTTGGAGATGTATTTGAATCCTTTTGAGGTTTTGACATAGTTGGATTTTGATTTTGGACTTGTTTGATTTCTTTGATATATTATCTTGTTACTTGTATTTTGCATTGGTATTCCATGTTTCTATGATCTTCAACTATTTTAAATATTTTTGTTTCCATTTCAGGGGTTCGATTGTCCAAAAGTTGTTTCGATAAGTGATCAACTATCAATGTAAATGTGATAGCATGATATGACATGAAAAGATGATTCAAGTGTTTAAAAGCTTGCAAGTTTTTTGATCATCAGTTTTGGAGTGCAATGATGATGATCTCATAAAACCCAAGTCTAGTAGGAATGATATATCATGTGATGTGGGACAAGATTATCTTGACCAAACATTGTAGTTTCATGATAAAGGATGATAGATCTTGATGAGAAACTATGAGTGATCAGTTTATCAAAGAGGGTGATAAGTTACTTTGAGATGTTTAGATCTTGAACTTGTTGAATGTGAGAACTTGAAATTCTTGAGGTGTTCATTTCTAAAGTTTGATTTGATAGATGATAACTTGACCAAGTGAACAAAGAAGACAATCTAAGCACAAAATGATAGATGATAGGTGTTTTTTGTCACTGCAAATTGACCGAGCAAATATTAAAAAACTGAAAAAGATGCGCAAGAAGACAGCTCTAGACCAACAAAGACAAAAATTCTTATGATAGTTTAAGCAGCCTCATACGGCAATACATATAAGCCCATACGACAAATAAGAAATTTCATATCACAAAGCTTAGGCTCGTATGAAAATTCCCCCTAAGCCAAATGATAAATAAAATGTCTCATACAACACAACTTAATAAGCCATATGACAAAACACTTTATGCTAATAGGCTCATACAACAATTTTTACCAGCTCATACAACAAACTATATTCCTTGTACGATAGAGAACAGAATAGAGAAAAATTTGTTTGTTTGACCAAATTTTGACCAATGAAGTCTAATGTTTTGCTTCTATTTTCTAGTTTTAAATGTTTGGTTTTCAGATTTAGGGACGAATATATAGCAAACACAACCACTGAGTCTCACACAATGGATTCTCAATGTCGTATTATACGACTCCAAACGCTACTAGGGGCATGATATGGTAAGTGTCTTGGGAGAGTTACTATCTCTCTTGCACAAAGATTATCACCCTTTTGAAGGTGAATTGGGCAGCTTCTAATTTAACTAGAACTACTAAAGGATCCGTTTGACACATCAGGGTATAATACTCAATTAAGAGGTCTCCCAGCCTTAAAAACCAAGGTTTGATATACCTGAAGGTATGGAGGAGAGCTATTCCCAATCACTATCGTTGACTTGATTTTCAACAAATCACAATTATTTTATAGTGGGTTAGATTACTTGGCATTAGTTGTTCCCACTTAGGTCCTTCCCCTCTCACCGACCTTAATGGCTAAGAGTTATTAGCTCCTCGGGAGGACAAACCTGCTAAAGAAATGCACTAATGAAAGCAAAGGATGAGTCTAGCTTTCTGATCACCTAAGAAAGGTGAGAGCATACTTGCATATCATCAAAACACATAAAACATGATTATTCATTTCCATTACCAAAAACAAGTGTGCGTAGAAAGATTTAAGAAAATACACAAAGTTTTGTTGAATTCTTTTAGTCAACCTACAAAATAGATGTATTAATAGTCATGATGTGTTTTTATGCAATGAGTCTTTGACAAGCGTAATTTTTGACAATTGTCCTACAAAAACCAGTTAGGCTATCAAAAAACTCACAAACAGACTAGGGTTAGCATTAGTAATAATCAAATCAAAGCATGAAACCCCCAAAATGAAGTCTATTGTAAAAACACAAAAGCAGAATGTCCTATGACACAATTTACCTGTTCATATGAGAATCTTTCTGAGATCGTACGAGTGCAGAAGCAGGCTCGTATGACAAATCAAAAGCTCGTACAAGTAATAAAGAATTATCTTCCAAGTTCACAAAGGAGCTAGTACGAGCCAAAAAAGGAACTATGCGAGATTCTGATTCCAACCCAACTAGAAATGAAGATTTGATGTGGCTTGAGAGGTCAAAAATGAGATTTTCAGCCCCACGGTGGGTGTGAAAATGTCATGCCTATGAAGTATGATACTTGCAGCTACAACACAAAACACTCAATAGATCATTACAAGCATGGTTAGCAAATTTAAACCAAAGAAAGATAAAACCATGGCAAAACGATCTATCACCTCCTAAGAGGTGCGAGTGTGGATTTTCTCTCAAGTCAGGATAAGCAAATTCTTGTGACTTGACGACACCTAGATGGAGGATTTGAAATGATAATAATGCAATCAATCTAGAAAAGAGAATGTTTATGCTGCGTGATTCAACAATTATGCTAGAAAATGATCAAATTAAGCTAGATCGAAGATGCAATTGCCTATAATAACAATGCTCAAATAATATGCTAAGAGATATTATGCCTATAGTAACAATGCCTAGAATTAAAATGAGATGGGATGATTAGTGCTTCAAACTGGGGGATATTTATATGATTTCCAAGGCCATGGGTGAGGTGGTAGGAATCAACAGTCAAGATTGATTGTGGAGATATCAATGGTGAAATTGAAGGAGGTTGGAAAAGAGGTTGCAGGAAAGGGGACATTTGTCATCTCTATGGTGACAAGTGTCAAGAAGCTTTACTCATGAGAGGGAAAGTGTCTATGGAAAGGGGACATGTTGCCCAAGAATGCCATGTGTCTCAAGGGAAGAGTATCCACACCATAGGAGGTTAGGATGCATGTGGGTAATTTCAATTTAAAAATTCAAATAATAGGAGAAGAGAAATTAACTTTCAACAACTCATAAATTGATTTGTTTTAATTAATTAGAAGATTAGAAGAAATAAATTTAAATGGGGTAGGATTAATTAATTTGAATATATTAATCAAAGGGGACTATTTAAATGAACCTATTAAATAGATCCTTAGATTTATTAATAAGTAGATGAGTGGGAGAATTTAATCAAATTCTTTAATGAATTCAATTAAATTAGGAAGGAGGATTGATTAAATAATTTCTTATTTAATTAACTATTTTCAGACCATTTTTAGGTGAATACAGTAGACACATAAAAATTTCCACTAATTTGTCCTCATTTAATTTCAAATTTCTCCGAACATCGGTCGAATCCTTATTATTACACAATTATTTCTCCATAATTCATTATTCATAATTTCCATCTTTCATTATACTATTACTAATATATCATCATTTATCTATTAAATTTATTAAATAAAATATTATGTCATATTCATTTATATGCCTTCATGCATTCACCTTATATGCATTTCTCTATTTATTTAATAAAACCCTTTAATATCCCCTCCTACCACTTACCATTTCCCATTTACCAATCATCTTCTCTGTACCAATCATCTTGCATTATCCCATATTCATCCCACAACATGAAATTGCCCAAAGAAAATCTATTTAAACAAGGCCCCCTCTCTTATTTGGGGATCTCATCTTTATGCGCCAAACTTATGTCAGTTTGCATTCTTCGTGATCTTTGCATTTCATTTTATTTAGCTTCCTTTGCATTAATCATCTTGAATCTCCAAAAAACCATAGCTTCTTGTGTGTGTGTCTGAGAGAAATATTATCTACATGAGATCTTGGTTTAAGGAGTGCAATGGAGTAGATTGTGTGACATGCATGTGTGTTTTTTTACAGGAAAAACTTCATAGTTGGATGCTAGAAGATTGAATCTTGTATTCAATCCATTTCCTCCATCTACACAAATTTAAAGAATAATCATGGTGTCAACATCCTTCCAATATAATTATGTGTTTGCATTGTTGACTTACAACACAATAGTGAAAAAATAATAATTTAAACCCTAACTATTTTTCTCAAGTAGTGTAATATCCCTTGCCACTTTTGATATAAATTTTCAGACTTCTTGACCCTTGACGAATTATGTCAAACACTTTGCTTATGACTGATATGAAACTTCAGATTTGCATACTTTGAATGGCAATGATATAAATGCTTGCAAACAACTTCTAAATTGTCTATTTGTCTCCCAGAATGTATATGAAATAGTTTTTGTGTGTTTCAATACACTACAATGAATCTAAGTTGCAAGAAAATTACATCTACTGCTGACTCAAATTAAGACAAACAGTTGGCATGCAATCAGACATATATAAACCAAACTTATCACTCCTTTATTTGGAAATCATTTTCTCATTATATTAGCCGACTTGTACCAAAATACATTGACTAAAAAAAATGATCACTTTTAGATTATCTAAAGACATATGACAACCATAGACTCAAACATAAAAACTGAAATTACTATGAATCATTAATGCCAAATGAACCTAGAAGGTAGTGCCTAGGTTTGTAAATGAAGAAGCAATCAATATTTTTCTTCGTTGAGTCTCGTCTTGGCCAAACCAAATTTATTTCCAAATCACCCCACTGCAAATGTGATTGGCAGTAATTAATTGATCCTAGATCCTTGGTATCCTTTTAAGCCACAAATGTCATTGTTTAGCTCCTCATAGGTGGGTGCACCAATTTGTAAAGGAACCAATGCCTCAAGAATGAGATATGAGCAAAATCATGGGGATGGAGGTGTGGAATGATTTTTTTTTAGACCTGATGTACAACTTGCAACCTCCTTATTTCTCTTTCAAAATTCTTTAAGATGAATCGTCTAATCTCCTTAAATAAAATTGATGCACATGAATGTAAAAATAAGGATGAGTTGAATACACCCAATCCCATCTATCTTGAAGATGCCATGAGAGCTCAATGAGAACAATGATGAAGGACTAAATTATCCTTCTCTCTTAGCTCCAACCCTTTAGAGGATCTTTTACCACCTCAGTTATGCAGATCATAGGGAGGTCTCATTCCCAATGATCAAGTCTGTGGACAACCCTTGGCTCCACAACCACAATACAAGAGAAGATAACAAAAACTCATGATCAACCATGAATTTCCCTTCTTTTATTTTATTCTTTTCATAAACCATCATAAGATACCTTCTAGAAGATCCCCCTCCTTATTGGGTAGGTACACTTTATTATTATTTATTACATATGTTATTTAATTGCATTCTAAAATATTATTTTATTGTAATTAAAGTGCACACATCTCATGATACATGTTATCTCCTTATTACTCCATAAAACCAAGAAGAAATAGAATGTGAGGCCCCAAATTTCTGCCAAGTCAACCCCCTAATCAACTCGTCGTCCTTCAAGGGTCAAATTATAGGCCAACCTCATGAATGTCCATGTGCTAAGGAGAAGGGGACATTACAGTCCACCCTCCTTGAAATTTCTTGTCCTCAAGAAATCTCAATGTTGGATGCTGCAGAATCTCCTAGCTATACAAAGTAGCATACTCAACCAGAAAATCCTTCCGTTTGATCAAATATTTCTTGATAACTCTCCTCCTCAACTTCTTCTCCCTGACATCCAAGACAGCCTTAGGTACTAAAATTAACTTACCCTCATCATCCAAGGGTGGTAAAGTCATGGAAGGAATCACAGGATGTCCTAATGTCTTCTTGACGTGTGAGACATGAAATACATTATGTAATTTGTTGCTTGTCGGTAACTCAAGCTCATAAGCCACTTCTCCCACATGCTTGATAACCCTGTAGGGTCCATAATACCGTGTCTTAAGCTTCTTGACACCACTCTTATTGAGAGTGGATTGTCTATATGGCTTCAACATCAGATACACCATGTCACCCACCTTGAATGACCACTCTAATCTCTTTTGATTTTTGTATTGGTTCTATTGATTTTGTGCCATTTGAAAGTTCTCTCAAAGAGCCCTCATAATATCTTAATTCTCCTATAAAATGTCTCCCGCACTAGACACTCTACTAACACTCAACAATAGATCAAGAAAGATAGGCATCTCATACGCATACAATGCCATGAATGGTGTCATCAAAATAGAAATGTGGTAAGTGGTATTATAGAAATACTCACAAAGATAGATCTACTTGACCCAACCCTTCTTCTGCCCTGCAATGTAATTTTTGAGATATCCCTCCACCCACTTAATCGCTATTTCCATTTGTCTATCAATTTGCAGGTGGTAGCTGGTGCTCAAAGTAAGATTGATCCCACAAAGTCTAAAGAGCTCCTACCAAAAATGGCTTATAAACCTTCTATCTCTATCACTCACTATACTCTGAGGTAAACCATGCAATTTGAATATCTCCTGAAAGAAGAGCTTTGCTACCTATGTAGTTGAATATGTAGTGGTGATCAGAAAGAAATGAGTATACTTAGTCAAATGGTCAACCACCACATAAATTAAACCTGAAGCCCAAGAGTCCTTGGCATATTCTACCACAATCATATGTCTCCAATCCTCTGAAACCTCTTCCATGGAGCTCGAATGTGAATGGTGAGATAGTGCATCAGCAATTACATTTTGTGTACCTTTGACAAAGGAAATGTCAAAGTCATATGATTGTAACTTGCTTACCCATTTCTACTTCCTATCATTAAGATCCTGTTGCCCAAGGAAATGTCTCAAGTTGTTATGATCTATTTTTACAATAAATTTGTTCCCTACCAAATATTGCCTGAATTTGGCCAAAGTGTGCATGATGGCCAACATTTCCTTATCATATATGTTGTAGTTCCTCTCAAGACCTCTCAACTTCCTTATCTCAAATGCAATCAGATATTTGTCCTACATAAGGATAACCCCAATCCCTTCACCTGAAGCATCACACTACAACTCAAAAGGCTTGTTGAAATCTGGCAAAGTGAGTATTGTGCAGGTGGTCATAATTTGTTTGAACATCTCAAAGCATTCTTGCGCTTCGGGAGTCCAAACAAATGCTCCCTTCTAAGTCAAATCTATGAGTGGAGCTGCATGTCATGAATATTCATTAACAAACCTGTGGTAGAAACCACATAAGCCTGAAAACCCTCTAGGTTGTGTAAGATTCATAGGTGTAGATCATTCTACAATTGCCTTGACCTTGTCGAGGTCAATACACACTCCTTCTGCATTGATGATGTGACCTAGATAAAGTAACTCTGTCATACCCAAGTCACACTTGGACTCCTTGGCATATACAAACTCCTTGTCAATAACTACCAAAACTATATCAAGATGTGCAATGTGTTCCTTCCATGTCCTGCTGAACACCAAAATGTCATCAAAGAAGACTAGCACAAATTTCTACAATTGTGAATGAAACGCCTTGTTCATCATGGGCTGAAAACTAATAGGGGCATTGGTTAGCCCAAATGGCATAACTACAAATTCAAAATGTCCACAATGACAATGAAATGTTGCCTTCTCAATGTCCTGCTCCCTAACTAGATTCTGATGATATCCCAACCTCAAGTCAATTTTAGAAAAATGTTGTGCACCATGTAGCTCATCAATCAACTCATCAATTATAGGGATTGGTTACTTGTTCTTGATTGTATTTTTGTTCAGCAACTTGTATTCAATGCACATCCACAATGTACCATCCTTCTTTTTAACCAAAACCACAGATGAAGTGAAAGGTGACTTACTAGGTCGGATATGTCCCATAGCTAGTAGCTCCTTCATGGTTTTTTCTATCTCATGCTTGAGCCACTTAGGATGCCTATAGGGAGTGACTATCATGGGTTAAGCTCCCTCTTCTAATTCAATAATCTTCTCTATCCCCCTATCTCGAGGTCTACTAGGTGGAATCTCATTGAAAACCTTATCATGCTTGATCCTCAACTCTTGGATGTCAGGTGGATAGATAGGTTTCTACTACTCCTCTTGTGCTGGTTTCAAAACACATCTTGATGCCCACTAAACCATGTCATGACACAAGAGACACTCGATCCTCCTGAATGAAATAGTCTTGCAGCTAGTGTCCCCGAGTGCCTTCAACACATGTGTCTTTCAATCCCTTTCAAGTCTCGTTTCCATCTCACAGAGGTTGAGGGTGAATATTCCTATGTCATGCAGCCATGTCATCCCCAAAACCATATATATTAGTGTCTCTCATTTTTACCACATAAAAATATTCCTTGAACTCAAAATTATTCAAGTGCATAGGAAGGTTGGGAATCATCTTGTCACACTTAAGAGTGTAACCATCACCAACCTTCACTCATATTTAATTTAAGACATGTGGGGTTCAATTAAACATAACAAAAAAATACCAAAATCTCTTTCCCAGACCTTCTGAGCTTTGATACCAATTTGATGTAAGATAGGTGGGGTTCAACTCAACAACATATAGACACACTTTACAACTACATGTTCTCTCTTCACAAAGACACCTTGCCCCATAGGTTACAAATAGAAAATGAGGGATATAATGTTGACAAGACTAAATATACTTTAGGAAAGCCTTAGGTCCTTCAAAGAACATAATTTCAACACCTTATAAACTCCTACTACCACATATTGCTCTAATTATCACAATTTCCACATAACCTATCCTAGAAGCTAGCAACACTTCCATTTTGGACTGTCAATAATAATTTTTGAAGAAAACCTACTATACAAGCTATAAAAACATATTTGAGTACCCATTTGGATTCTTTAAAACATATCCAAAAATTAGGTAGGATCATTTTGGACCAAACCTCTCAAATAATGAATGTATTTCTGTAATTTGGTCTAAACTTTTGAAATTCATGAAGAAATCAGACGAACGGTCATTCATAACGTTTGCATTAAACATAATGAAAAAAATCAGTTCATTAGAGTTTTAGATAACCTAGTTATGGAAACTTATAGAATGTTTTATGTAGATCAAAAGGTTAAATAAAGCAGGATGTCATTCTTCTCAAGACTGGGAACACTAGGCAGGGTTCAGACCTACATTCACCAAAATGGCCATATCTTTTGCAAATTTCTATTAAAATTAATCTAAAAAAAAGGGAAATAAACTATATTCATGTAAATATCATCTCTAATTGGATTCAATCCTTTATCATTTCATAAAATAACATACAATTCACTACAATAGAGAAAATGAAGTTTATTTTATGACTTGATCTTCAAAACTCCAACCCCCCTCCAAAAATTCGACCATACAAGGTTTATATATACTATTTACAATGTTTCATAGCTATTTTTTCCACCTTCCAACCACTCAACTACCTATTCACAACTCATGACTCTTCAACTTCCAAAAGTTGTAAAGTTGCTTAAACAACATTTTACAATAGTTTAACAACACATTTGATAAAAAAAGACTCTACATGAAACAAAATCACCAAAAATGGTCATAATATGACCTTATTACATGATATAAATTGAAAACATACTATGAGACCCTTATTTGCATTATTGAACCAGTTTTGCATTAGGTGCTCCTACACCACTAATGTAGGGGCATCCACGTGGAGTGAGCCCAAATTGAAATTTAAAAAATCCTTGAATTATATTTTCAATGTTAGCTCTTGAGGAGTGGAGCCCATCAAAAATAAAAACTTTGATTTTGGCAAATCAATTTACGGTTCTGATTTTTTCATTTTTGGGAGTCAATGTGCAGCTAGTGGTAAGACACCAAACCTAATTTTAACAAATGGCCAAACGAGTGTAAATGCTCATTCATGAAGCTAGAAATGAATTTAATATAACATTTTGAGAAGGCATGAGGGAGGTGATTTGGACATAGCACTTTGGAGAGGATGAGTTTTTGGAGTGAAGGGGATTGTTTTTGGGAAGAGGGGTTTTAACAAAAGATAAGAAAAACCCATATTTTGGAGAGGATAGGAGAACTGGTGATGTTGAGGAGTTCGATTTGAATAAGATAATTTTTATAGTTCATTTTCTGTGTGTTCTTGCTCTTGTAAATCAATTTATTTTCATATTTGAATGCATATTTCTCGGTCTTATAGACTGTATTCAATGTACTATCATTTTAGAGGTTGTTGTAATGGTTTATTAGTAAATATGGTATAAACATCTAATGAATCCATTGTGCAGATTTTGAATCTATTTCATTGTTCAATGTGGTATTTGATTTGGGTTGTATAAGGTTGTGTTTGATAGCGGTTTTGTGTGAAATCCCTCTGCATCAACTTAACAACTTTAAATGAATAGTATAGAGAAGGGCATGACATCCATCATAGGTAAAATACCTTATCACATGGGTTTCTACTTTCCTCCATAACAAAGGCAGAGAGGAGACATGTAGTATCCTGAGTTGAAGAGTCAAGTCTTTCTTGTGTCCTGGCAAATTCTTCCCTTGCAGAGACCACATTTGGGGATGTTGGATATTATTCTCCTATTCGTGGAAGACGAGACACTTTTGAATAGCTTCCTCTAATGCTTCTACTCTTAACCCTTTCATTACTAATTTATTGTTCCAAAAGGTCTATGTGAATTGTTTTGTCATTTCAACATTAAACTTTGTTAGCCTCAAATAGTAATGTACCCACGCATACCTTTCAAAAAATAGAAAGCATCTTGCATCTAAGTGTAGTATGGTGTAGTTTGTAGGTTCTCTTCTAATAGTGTTATCACTCATTTCCTCTCTTCTTCCTTCATTTGTAATTGCAATTCAGCTATTTCCCAAAAAATTCACCCCATCCATCAACTTTCCCTACCATTCTCAGTTCATTTCCAATTATATTTTGTGAGGTGATCAAATGGTTATGATGTCTACTACTAGTTTACTCATATAATACAACTAACCGAGGTTCTTAAACTTAACTAATAATTATGAAAATAATGTTAGCAATACAAAAGACAAAAATCATTATGACTACCCCCAACTTAAAGCGTTAGTTTAACCTCAGATTAATAGTAGGGGGATGAGGGGTATGAAAGACTTGGAGCTTGGGATTTTGTAATTGTATATGACAAGGGAATAAATAAATATGCATGTGAATTATAAAGTTGAAATAATATTGATTATGCAATAAATAATTTAATGCTTACAATACCTGCTTAAACTTGAAATAATATTGATTATGCCATAAATAATTTATTGCTTAAAATAATTTAGTGCATCTTTTAAGAAGAATAAAGATAATATATTAATAGAGTAGAAAAAAGGGATTTTCCCCATTAGGGATCAAGACACAAGATTTATCAAAAGGAGGAATGTTGTGAATGACTCTCCTAGTTAGGTTGATGGGAATTTGGGTACTAAGGAGGTAGGGGATAAAAAAAAGTTAGAAGGGGATAATTTAGTGAGTGGAGCAGAAGGATCACTTAGATCGGTCACTTCCACACCATCATCTAATTAGACTAGTGAGGATAAAAATAATTGCTCTACCTTTCTTAGGGACTTGCAAAAAAGATCCCCTTTTCTTGGGAGTGACCTTGAGAATCCTTTTGATCTTCTAAGTATTGAAAGGGATGTTGTGGTTGATGAATTTGGGATTTTGAACTGGTTTCTTCTAGATCTAAATCAAGCTAATTTTAATATCTTATCTAATAGAACAAAAATGGTTATATTAGAGCAGGTTGATGATTGGGATGCCTTAGGGGCTTGGGTTATTAGTTTGATATCCGATAAGGAAAAAAATAGAATGTTTTATATCATTGAGAACATCACCAAATATGTTGCTCACTTAAAAATGGGTTATGAAGGAAGGTTGGGGCTCCTCGAAGCTAAAATGAAGAGAATTGATGAAAACCCCACAAATTTTATCAACATCAATTTTAGAACCATTCACAACAATACTTAAGTGATTCAAACAATTGTAAATCACTAGCACAATGCATAGAGTTTGCATTCTTGAGATAACATTTTAATTGACTTGGATTTTGCTAAGAATGATAAACATGCAAAGGATGATAATTGTGTCTCATCAACATAGACCCATGGGCATCTCAAGAAAAAAAGGGAACATGCAAAGCTCAACCTACAAGATCTAAGGAAGTGCAGTCTTTAAAACTAGACTAGATGAAAGTAGAAGTCACTGAAGCTTTGAATAATCTTTCTTTGACCTATTTTTTAGACATCTTTTTATTTTTAATCATTTTTGTTGTTATTGAGATACAAGGTGGATGTGTGTATTCTGTTTACAAATCTATGTTCTTAGGGTTTTGGGATCCCAAACTAGTTTTTACTTGATAAAAAATATATACATGTTGAATAGAAATAATTTATAGTTATGGATTGTAAAAAAAATTAATTTGAGCAAAAGGCATGCCAGGTCCATAAGAGCAAATTAATATAACTTTTATAATGATGTCGTAAATTAGTTCCTAGATTTTCTTTATTCATCACTATAATCCAAACCATGTTCCTTGTTGTCATATTTAGCATTACTTTGTTGCTATCCTTAGTAGTCAAACTTTTGGATTCTTGATGGCTTGGAGAGTGCGTGATATGAGTTTCCTCTCTCTTATGAAATACTTCATCTACTATATAGCTTCATTTATCTAATTTTTTGTATAGAATTAGTCAACAAGTCCTTATCTCTTGCAAAAATAATTGTAATGGACGTGGGTAATGTATATTCTGATGAAAGGGTGTAGCATAAGTTACTATTGATTTAGGGTTCTAATTATATGGCGGCCCTAATCCTCCTCCATCTCTTAAGTTAGATATGTTTCTTTAGGTTTATTTGAATCTGTACATTCTAATTCACGCCTACTCTTTTAGGAATATTAAAAAACTATGACTCTATAGAGTTGATTCTTGGCAAGGCTCCTCTAACCATTGTAAAAAATTGTTTTTATGACTGTAGTGCCCCTCCCCGGTTCATTTTTTATTTTTGTACTTCAATAGACCATATTCCTATAGCATAGACTAGCTTGAGATGCTTTTGATATATGTTATGGATTTATTTATGTTTTAAGTGCTTCATTGTTGGTTACAAACATGTTATATATGACCTTAATATTATGATTTCATGAGGATGATGATGATATTCATATACTGTTATGATGATGGACTCTTATTTGATGATATTTATATGCTCATTTCATATGTGTGGATTATATTTATGGTGATTTGATGGTATCTTATGATTTACTAACCTTATTTTATGATTATGATTCTATGCGATGCTTGATTTTATTGTGTGTGACTATCTTCATAAGTAGAGATGATGTCATATCACTCATTGCGAGCATGATATGTTGTCACAATTCTTTATCACTTATATGTTTATCATGATGTATATGTATCGTATATGTTGTGTTTCATGTTTGATGCAGTTTTGCAAGTACCAGGCATCGAGTCCACTTGAATTCAAAGGTTTGAACATGTCTTTATCCCAATGACAAGTTGTCGGAGATGTCAGAGTTTCCCTCACACATTCTAGGTCTATGTTGTGTACCTCCTCGATTACGCTACAATGTAACTTGAGGTTAGAGTCTTGTGTTGTGTTTTACCCTTTGGTGTAAGATGTTTAGAGTCTATGGTTGTGTATTTGGATATGTGAGATTATTTGATTATGTAATATTTATCTTTGATAGTTATTTTATTTAATCAGTTATTTGATTTAATGATTAATTCAGATTTAATTATCTAAGGTTTATTTATTGATTTATGATTTACTATTTATTAATTATTTGTTTGGTTATTTGATTATTATTTAATTAATTTAATTTACTGATTATATATTTAATTGATATTTATTTACTTTTATTTATTGTTTTTTATTGAATTGGCATTTAATGGGATTTATATTTATTTTATTTTTATTTGTTGGCTTCTATAAATTATATATATTTAATATGGTTATGTAATGTATTATTATTTATGAATTATTATTTATTAGTTAGATAAATGATATTATCCTTTCTTATTGTGTTTATTGGGATTATGTTTTTTATGTTTGATTTAACATAATATATTATACCTATCCACCTATTTTGTTGGACAAAAGTAAATGGTACGTAAATAATATATGTATTCTAATAATTGTCTTGAACTATGTGTGAGGAAGGTATAATATATGGTTTATAAAATATTTTGATTGGTCAACTTGTATTATAGCTTTGAGTTTGATTTTTGTATTAATTCATCTTCTTGTGAATTCACGTGGGTTGGAAAATTTCGAAAGCTTTTGAAGATTTTGATCTGGAGAGTTTTGCATTGGATTTGGATTCATTTGCTGAAGGATTTTTTGGATTGCATCTTCAAATTTTATTTCATTTCTTCATTTTTCAGGTTAACTTCATTTTCTAGCACTCAACAATTGATTTAGAAAAGATTGTATGTTGTGTTTTCAAAAGATTCCTTGGGGAATTTGTAATTGTAGTTTGCAAAAATCTATTGCTATTCGATAAGGGATTTATTGGGGTAAATGCTTTTCAAAGGTTTGGTTTTTCTAAAAATTGATTTGCCAAAAATGTATTATTGTCTTCTTTGTGTATGAAAGTATTTTAGCTATTGTATTTAATTGATTTTGGTTTGAAATCATATTGGTTTATCCCTTGGTTGATTACTTGAAGCTCCCTTCATCTTGAGCTTCTTTTGTTGTTTTAACCTTTGTGTGGATTGTCGGGAGTCCTTTGTGACTCTCTATGACTACACAATTGACTGTAAAGACACTTCCAAATATATGCAAATCCTGAAATTGAATATTTCAAGCCTTCCTTCAGTTTCCTAAAGTGGATTACAACTTTTCTTTCTTTCTCCGTTGTTGTTGTAGCCTTCTATGTCTAAGATTTTGCACTATGGGAGATGATTTTCTTCATGCAACTTTCAGCACTAATTATGTTTAAAATGTTTTTTATTTTACTTGTTAGTAATTGGATCATCCAGATCCTATGGTTACATTATGAGGGCTTTGTTTTACCCATTAGTCTACCTATGCTAGTTACTAAGCCTTGCCTCCCGGTTTGTTGATATTTTCTACATTCTTGCAAAAATTGGTATAAGACCAACCATAGGAACTGAGGGACATACCAGGGGTTCTATTATGCACCCCATTGGTGCCATTCTATGTACCCAGGGTTCTAAGAGACATGCCAAGGGTGCATAAGCCCTAAAACTGCATTTGCAAGACTATTTCCCAAAAATGCTATTTGGGAGTCCACAAATGCTACCATACCTAACAAAACACCACCATACCTACCAAAATTCCATGCTACATACCAAGGGAACCACTCTACATTCCAAGGGTGTTGGGTTGTGTTCCAGAAGCTCCAGACTGCTCCGGAGGTCTTAAAAAGTTATTTTTTGGCCATGTGAGAGTCTTTTCGGAGTTTGTGCATTCTCTAGAGGTGGGGATGGTTTTATTTTAAATTATTTGAGTTTTATTTGATTTATTTTTATTTTTAATAAGCTTCTTTGTGCTCCAGTAAGAGGATCTGAGCCCCACCATTTAGATGTTTCTTGTGCATTATGTTGCTCTAGCAAGAGGCAGAATTCCTTGTTGTTGAGGGATGATCTTACGACTCCAGTGGAATGTGTTATACTTTGTTGTCGAGTATTTGGAAAGGAGTTTTATTTACCTTTTATTTATGTTCATGATTGGTTCTTTGATTTTTATGCATTGGTGAAGGCTATTGTCATGTATGAGGCCTTGGGTATCCTACTATGTGTAGTATGTTATTTATAGTGTTACCAATACTTTTATATCTCTCATAAGCCTTCATTATTGTTTCTATGATGTTATTTTGATGTGCATTCCATGTTAAGGTCTAGATGCATGCTAGGGGGAGTGGACTTCCAAATGAGTGAGTGGGGTCTTGAGGATTAGACACCCAGGTCATCAGGGGGTCTAGACTACCAAAATATCTCATGGGAGTTTTATTGTAACCAAGTGATAATATAATTAAATCTTTGATGGCTAGGTAGTGATAGGTTCTCACATTAAAAAGAATAAAATTAGTTTTGTTTCCTCAACTCACATCCTTGGTATCATTATATGGATCCGGGAATGGTTGGGAATACCATGGTGACCTAAGGAAGCTAAACTCCCTATATATCCTCATACATTGAGATAACTTTACATGAATATCACAGATATCGGGAATAGGTTCCCAAGTTTCCATGATGACTTCATGTAATGACACTCCTATCCCTACATGTAGATCCTAGCTTCTTATTCTCTTCATATTGTTGTGCCTCTGGAGGTCTCTTTTCTTTATGTTGTGGTCATATGATTTATTGTTGTATTCATGATAATGTTATGTGATGTCTTGTTGATTCCTATAGTTGTTAGGTGTCAGCCTAGGTCTAGATTGTGAGTTTGAACCCTATGTCATATCCTAGTATGAGGGGTGGTTCCTATTTGGTTTCACATGGTTGGGTGGTTTTATACCTTATTCCATTGGGATATTCCTCTCATTGGATGCTAGCATACGTGGAATGGATTCTTGGATTCTTCATGTGTTTATTCTTTAGAGATAATTTCTATGTACATGACAAAGAAGACATTATATCATATTGATTTGTATATGTAAAGAGAATTATGTATCTTTGTATCAATTATATTTATGTAGTTATTAAGGAAATTGTAATAGGACTTCATGTAATGGATATTCTTTATGTAATAGAAGTTATGAATTCTATGCGGAAGAGAAATGAAATAGCTTACATGTGTTTATGTCACATTTATATTGGTTAGATGGAATTATGAAATGTTAATCTATGTAATGAATGATAGGAAGGCTACAATAGTTGTTTTGAATCCTATTGAGTAATTAGGTGGTAACTAGATAAAATGGTTTAATGAATTTAAGATGTTTTATTAGGGAATGTTATATGAATGACTTATACATATGTGAGCTAATGTTATTCTGATTATGTAGAAGGAAAATGATTAATTGAATAGTAGAATATGATGTTTTAGATGAATAAGTGTTATCTTAGAATGATGTCAAGTTGTGACATTAAGATACCCTAGAGAATGAATGTAATTGCAAGAGCATATTGAGATACGATGATGTTTATTTATGTTTTTATTTCACTTGTGTAATGTAGCCTTATGCTTATGTACATGATAGTCTATGTGAATATGCAAATAGATAATGTACCATTGATATAAGTTGATGATAACATAAAGTAATAATTGTTTTAAAAAAATAATCTCCTTTTGTAAATAGATTTTAGATTATTTCTCTAGGGTATTTTGGTGGGAATTATAATGATTACCACTAGAAAAATTTATTTGTTGAATAAGATCCACCTCATTAGAATGCACACAATATCCCACGTGCCTCTATGGTTCATATTCCATCCCATCGATGAAGAGTTAATCATGTCCTGAGATCATAAAATTGAATAGGTGCATCCATGTATGTCAAGAAAATATGAATAATAAAAGTGTATCTCAATAAAATTAATAGGATACAAGATATTAATAGTCAAAGTATGCATCTCAGCAAATTCTACAACTTGAAAAATAGGAATATATTTCTATAACCTGTCAAATGAGAGCATTACAAAATATAAGATACAATCTTTGGAATGCATAATTAAGAGAGTGTATTTACTTATACCATATAATAAATGACCATTAAGTGGTACTTCTCAAAAATCAATAGATTTCAAATTATTACTCTTTAAAATTGATGCGGGAGCATCCCTGGTTCATAGCAATCTTGCATCAACTAAAAACATTTTCTTTTCTATTTGTCAATTTTCCTTTTTGTGTCTTCTAGTTTTGGCACACCGGATTCCTATGGAGTTGGATTCTTCTTGAATACTTAATCACCCTACTTTCTCTCTAACCGCATCTCATTTGGATCACTTTCTTGCATGATATTGCTACCAGTTTTCCTTAACAGTTTCCAGTTACTGGTTGCCTGAGACCTATTCTGGCAATCTACTAGAACCCATTTCGATGCTTGTAGAACCTTGGATGTTGATATTGATATTTCTTAACATGTGGTTGACCTTCTACATTTCATCCTTTGGGATTTTTGGAGGCTAACTTCATTCATTTCTATACTCTAGGGTTTTGATCCTTTTGATCAATATATATATTTATAATCATGCTTTGTAATGTAATAGATCATCTAGGACATAAATGAGTATCAGATAGATACTTCTTAGAAGATAGATCTTTCAACTCAAGGTCCCTATGAGACCTATTCTACCAGGACTGTGGCCCAGTATGTTGTACCCCGGTTGTCATCGGTTGGATGTAACTAACTTTTCATGCAATAAAACGATTTGTTCTAAGATTTAGTAGGGTTTTTTCTAAGGGTACTACAACAAACAAGTGACATAATGGAACTTGAAATTGTAAAAAATTAAAGGTTTCAATAAGGGGACAAGTATAGAAGATATTATCAACATGAGACGTATCACTTGACTCTATAGGTGCATAATAATCCTTTGTAGCCAAGGCAAATAGAATCTTAGAAAGTTTCAAATAGACCAATTTTGTTTTTTATTCACTAATGTAAGAATTAGTAAAGTCCAAAAATCCCTAGTCATCACCCAAATACGCATCTAGTTTAGATGGATAATATGACTTATTGAGAGATGAAGTAGGAGTTGATTGGATAGGGGTACTTTCTCCTTTAGTGGGATCTACCTTTTGAGGGTCCTCTTCAAGAGGATCCTCTTTTGTAGGTGACTCTTCTTTATGGATGACTTCCTTATTCTAGTTCCTCTTTAACAGATACCACAAAACCATAAGTCATCACATTAGAAGACAATGATGGAACATATTTTCCAAAATATGGCATAATCATGGTTCAACCAATTGATACCATATTACATAAGTGCATATCATCAAGGTCAATATTGATCATAATAACCTAATGATTGGGAAAAAACTCAACAAAACCATGAAGGCTAGATGAAACTACTCCCAAAGCTTGGAACCACAATCTTCCTAGAAGAATATTAGAAGGGAAAGGAGAAAACATGACATATTCAAGGGTTGTAATAGTAATTGTCAAATATTTAAAGAAAAAATAGTAGTACCCAAAGAAATCTTACTAGCATTATCAATACCATGAAAAAACAAAGAAGATGCAGCAAGAGATTTTAGATGATCTTTTTTTTTAATAAGTCTAGATTGAAAATATTGAGTGCTAAACCAATACCAATGAGACTCCATCTAATACCAACACCATTGACATAAATTTATATCCACTAGCCTAGTAAAAGAAGGTAACAAAATCTATTGAAGATCTTCCTAGAGGACACCTTGGTACATGATAAATCTAAAGTAAATCCAATAAAGAGATCTTAGCAAAATTAATATGAAGTTTCTAAATAATATCATCGTCAACAGGGTGCTTGGCTATGGGCTTACATGTTTGAGGAAGATTTAACTGAGAAATCAATAAAGAAATATTAAACTAATCAATGTTTTTCTCATTTCTTCTTTTATTGTACATATGAGAAATGATGGTATAAGAATCATTCTTAGATTGAGTAAATCTGATGGGAAAATCAAGAGAGATATTTTAAAAATTCCTACTGCAAAAAGACTTAACATTATATTAAAGAAGGGATAACTTCAATTACTTAAATAATTAGTCTCTTAGGCCTTTTATTGGAAGGAGAGAGAATAACGACACTCATAATTTTTTCATCCTTCTAAGAAGAAAATTATAAACATGGATCAATCTTAGTGCACTTATGATAAGAAGGAGATTCCTCTAGGAAATCATCTAGGACATCATCCAACATATCAAAGTCATCCTTCAAGAATACCTTATTGAGTGCATCAAATCATTGAAGGAAGAGATATAACATAAGAAATTCACTTCTAATTCACTAAAATGTATAAGAGGGTATTTGGAACCCTTGAGATGAAAGGGTCTCAAGGAACAAATAATCTCAATGCTACCTCACTTAATTGGTGCTTTGGTGGACACCCTAACACTAGTTAGTTGAAGCTGAATTTTAATAGGTCTTCTAAGGATAACATGGATCAGGCGAGAGGGGGTGGAGTGATTAGAGACTCATGTGTGACCCTCACCCTTGCCTATGTTGCAAAAATCAAAATTTAAACTTCAACCATGGTTAAAGTAGAAACCATTTATCACAGATTAAAAGTAGCTAGGAAAAAGGGGCTTAACTATATTATGGTTGAAGGTGATTCTAAAAATACCATCATGATTCTTAAAGGGGAGGTAAAACTAGATTAGAAATTTAACCATCTCTTGCCAAATGTCATGATCTTCTTCCTTCTCTAGGAGATTTAAGGTTCTACCATATGAGACATGAAGGCAATTGTGCAGTAGATAGGTTGGTGGGGATGGGCATGCATGCTAATGATTTCAAAATTTGGGTCTACTTACACAAAATCCTGATGGAGGATTGTGCCTTGATTTTTAAGGGCATGTCTCTTAATGATTAATAATCCCAATGTTAGATTTTTGGTACTTTATTTTCTTTCCCTTTCCTTTCCTTGTTGGTTAAGGTGGCGAGACTTAAATATTTTTCTTGGTACCACCAAACATTTTATCTCCCGGGCTTGTAACTTTTTCAACCTGATTTATTATTATACAAATATGGGTGGTGAGTTTATTTATATTGAACTAGATGAATGTTCCAATTTTAAGAATAATGGGGAGCTTTGGTATAAGGTGATTAAGGGAAATCAACATAATTATGTGGAAGGAATGACTAGCGATAACCCTAAGCTCTGTGTAGAATTCATTCATACTTGGAAAAATGAAAATGTGAGGATTGGCAATGCTAATTTTGTTGTCTTAGCATAGAATATTGTGAAGGTAATAGGGTTGTGCCTCGATGGAGTGTCATTTTGTAAAATGACCAAAGAAAATTATGGGGATAATTTTGAGATGTTTTTCCAACTAGGAGGAGTCTCAAAGATTCATAGTGGATATAATAGGGATGATCTCTCCAGAGTCTAGAAGTATACAACTCTAGTAATTATGAAATACTTCACCTTGGGCAATAGGAAAAGAAGTTTCCACATATAGATCTTTCCTTTGTTAAACCATCTTTAGCAAGGGGTAATAATGAATTTCCTCTTCTAGATTATGTCCTCTTTGTCTTAGTCTATTTCCAAATCTATTCAAAAGGGTAAACCCCCTCTCCTCTAGGGCCTCATTCAAAGATTGTATAACTTCCAGATGGCTTCATCCTCCTCTGTTGAGGTCCCCTCTATTTTGGTTGGGTATACCTATGACACCAATTTTTTTGTTGACCTTATTGTTAACTCTTCTAATTTTGGGGAACAAATTATGCCTCATTTGGCTTCTAAAGTGCCCATGAGAAAAAGCCCTACTAGAATAGCCAAATTTAAGGCCATTTTTGCCACCAAGAAGGATAAGATGTGGGTGCTTAGGCTAAATTACAATAGAATGTGGTTAATGAGATAGCAGATGATTTTGATTCTGTGTCTCTATCCTCAAAGAATTTGAATTCCTCGAATGCTTCGGGGTTGAGTTTTAGTCCCTTGCTAAAATAGAAGGTAACCCTAGTTGTTAACCACAAATCCTACCTTCTTTGATTTTCCTAACTCTCAAAGCACCACCTGGATAAAATTGGGAAGGACCTACATGACAATGTTCAAACATAGGAAGAGTTGATTAAATTACTCTTCACTTGTATGAAAGTTGATAAAAAATATTGAAGAAAAATTTGCTCATTTAGATTTAGAATCTTCTCGGTACATTTGTGTACCCCATGCAACCATGTGGGTAACACACTCCCATCTAAGAAAAATAATTCAGGGGTAGCTAAAACTACTTCATCTTTAGGATTCATGATGTTGGAATGATAAAATATCAATCATAAATTTTATCATAAATGCACTGAGCTAAATATAATCGTGTCATAAATGTACTAGGTGCAATTTTCAACACTACAACAAATAATAAGTATAAAAAATAAAGATAAAGTAAAGAGGTCATTTTTTAAAACTTGTATTAACTAAAGTAATTGTAAAACAAAATAAACTAACTATTATGTGAATAGTTGTATGTTCTTTAATCTAAGAACAATATAAACTAAATAGATAGATATTATTCTTTTAAATAAAAGGATTAAGAGAGTTACCTTGGATAGTTTAAATTTTGAAAACCTAGATCATAAATATTTTGATTTTCTACTCACAATTTAAAGATATTTATTACAATTATGTTTATAACTCATAAATCTCATAAATTTTGATAATTATTAACTTTGAATATTGATAAGCTTGTGAATTTTAATCTTAATTACAAAATAACATTGTAATGAATTTATTTGATATCATTGTGAACTATAATTACAATTGAGAAATACATCTTAAAAACTGATTTATAAATGAAACATAATATATAACACATAAATATAAAAAACAAATTTATAAAAATATAAATTAAAAGAATATATATAATAACATAGTAAAAGAAAATTTATAATTATTAAATTAATTTTATGCATATTTTCATTTGTTATATGTATATATGCTTGATTGTCTTTATATTAAACTATCTATAAATACGTCTATCATTTTCAAGATGTTAGATTTTTATGATATTTGTGATCAAAGTTAAAGATGCAACTTGAGAATGATATCTTTTATGTTTCTTACACAATATTTTCTTAAGTCATATAAACTAAATTGAAAACTTTTCATACATATAAAAGGCAAGCAACTTTGAAGGTGTTTTTATTAGTACTCCCCTTGAGGCTAGTACTATTTCAATTGATTGCACCCAACTTTCATTAATTGATTTTTTTTTTAATTTTTTGTTATAATTTTCAATAGCTAAGATGCTTGATTTTTAAGTCATTAAAATATTTTTAAAATTATGGTTAAAATTCAAAGAGTTTATGAATACAATTCAATTAAGATTAAAGCTATAATTGGAATTAGAGATATTTAATTTTATTAGAATTAAAATAGGGTTAGGGTAAAGTTTAAGATTAGTATTCAATTTAGGTTAGGGATTATTATGCATTAAATTTAGGATTTAATTAAATTAAAATTAACATTCAATTAGTTTTATAGTTAAGGTTCAAATAAGATTATAATTTAATTAGAGAATATTGTCTCAAGAAAAATAAACTAATTTTAAAAAGTTTCACAAGTATAAAAGGCATGTAATTTTCACGATTTTAACATTTTACAAAGCTAATCTGATCTCTAATCTTTTCAAATGTATAAAATAAAGGTAAGCTATTTTTAAAGATACTCATATATACAGAGAAAAATACTAGTTAAAAAAATATCTATAAAAAGTAAATAAAAATGTATGTCACAATCAATTTAAACATATCATAAGCCAAACTAGTTTAAATCACAACGTAAATAATGTTAACATTGAATTGCAATATTTTCCAGCTTTGAATTTTGATAAGCTTATGAATATTGATGCTAATAACAAACTCTGATTGTAATGAATTAATACAATATCATTATTTGAAGGATTACATGACCAATATACTATTAAAAAATACATCTTAAAAAATTAACTATAACTCAATATAATATATAACATAAATATAAGTAGTTATATTAAAAAAATTAATCAATGAATATATAAAGTAAAAAAGATTAGAACGCATCACATAAAGTTTTCTCTCTATAAACTAAATGAAATAGTTTTGGAAAAATATAATAATAATTCAAAAAGAAAATATATAATTCTAAAATGAATTTTATGTATGTATGTAAGTATAAATGTATGCATGTATTATATGTGTATGTGTATGTGTATGATGTGTATGTGTATGTGTATGTGTCATGTATCAAAGTAAGCTAGTTTGAAAACTTTCCAGCAAGTATAAAATATAGATAGCTTTCAATGTATTTACATTTTCTGATTTTTGTGATCAAAGTTCAAGAGCCACCTCGATAGTGATACATATCATGTATATTACACAATTAATTTATAAAGTTAGCTAAAGTAACTTGAAAACATCTCATCTATAAAGGAAAGCTATTCTAGTTTGAAAATATAAAAGATAGGTAAGTTTGTGTGAAAATTTCTGGTAATTATAAAATATAGTTAATTTTCAATATGTTTACATTTTACAAGGTTTGTGATAAAATTTGAAGAGACGTCTTTAGAATGATCTATCTCATGTCCTTTCACGTCATTTTTATAAATATAGGTAAACTATATTTAGTTTTTTCAAAGTTTGTGGTCAAAATTGAAGAGGCACCTAGATAAACTAATTTAAAAACTTATCATCACTATAAAAGACATGTGATCTAGTTTGAAAATATAAAACAGAAATAAGCTAATTTGAAAAAAAAATTATGAACAAACAAAATCTTTTTTATTGATGACATATATATACATAATTATTGAAATCTAAATGATATTCCTTTTTTTTATTAAGCTAAGCGATTTTGATGGATCTATCAATTTGAAAGTATACAACAACATTTCAGGACAAGAACACGACCTTGCAAAACAATATCCCTTATTATTTGTCTTATTCATCATTACTTATCATTTCTTTCTTATCATTTCTTTCTTAGTACTTTTAATAATGAACTTTGTAAATCTTTCTTAGGACTTTTAATAATCAACTTTGTGAATTCCTAATGACTTTGATAGCACATGATAGGGGTTGCCTCTCTTCCATAAATTCATCATCTACTGCAGCTTCATTCATCTATGTTGCTCCATAGTATAACGTGGATTGCGGTGAAGGATGGCGAATTCAACGAGTGTTGGTTTGGGGCTCCACTTTACCGAGGACCCTACTTCTCGTCCCCTTCCTTAGTTACATCTGCTTCCTGAGGCCTCACATTCTCCTCTAGTATCGACATTCATGGCATTTTTACATTGTTGTCATTATCATGCCTCTCGTTTCCAAACAAAATTGGGGATTTTTTAAGGTACAAACACTTGAGTGAAATGTGGAATATGGATATTTGAGTTTTCTCTTTCGCTCTTGTTTGAGGTTTGATGGTCCGTTTTATGACAATTTAACATTGATAGAATGGTAAAATTTGTAACGGTTTGATCTGATTCTATTAAACAGGTGCAACGGAATTGTTTTCCTTAGGTAGTGAACAATGGTATCTCCATGCCCTATAGAAAGATTAACGAAAGAATGTAGGAAATTCTTATATATAACATCTTTTTTCTTTCATCGCATCAAAGTCTTATATATAAAAGCTCGGTAAAAAGTTCTTTATATTGTTGGGACAATAAAAACAGAAGATTATTAGATGGTAGACAATAAGATTATTTTATTAGTATCCTTATCAGGCTGGTTTTTTGGTACAGATTTTCTTTTTCTTACTGTTGCTGTTAGTTATATTTGGACCATGGGTTTTAACAATCAATTGTAGATAAACATTGATTTTAAGGTTAGATTTTAAGATTAATTTTAGAAATAATTTTCTGTCTAGTAATTTTGAAACATATTGAAATGTAAAATCATGGCATATTTTAATAAATTTTACAATTCACTCTTGATTAGGATAGCTATCGATATGACTTTGTTTAGTAGCTATCTAACTATCTCTTCCATCTTATTTATGTATTCAACACTTTTTTACATCTCCCATTCTAGGAAATCTAGCTTTCAGATATATAACTTTTAATATTGGATTTTAATTTATCAACCATTAGATGATCTTGCAATAAACAATTTACTTATATGTTTAGTGATCCAATCCATATCTTTTGAGAAGACTTCTGACTAATCTATGCTCAAATGTAAACTTATGTAATTTCAAGTTTATGACACCAGCTTCCTAACAAATCAGATCCCTACTTCTATATGGACTAATTGCCTAGCTTATATTTTCTATTTTTTTGGCTATATTCTGATTCTCATACATAGGTTGGTATTCTTGAACTCTTCTTTGAGATCCTAATACAATCTTGTCATTTCATTAGAGACAATTTCAATTTTTCTTTTCTATATGTTTATGAATCATTAGGTAGCTAACAATTTTTAAAACTAATCTTAAAATCTAACTATAAAATCAATATTTTTTACAATTGATTTTCCATAAATTTGAATATGTTTAAAAGTATTCATTGATCATTTTAAATATAAAAGCTAACCTAGAACAATATCAAAATAAATCTCATAAATTTCCTTAGCCTATCAAACAATCTGAACTGTATGCAAACGAAAGTCTTTAATAAAAAACTAATAGATAAAGATATCAATAAAAATCATCTATTGAATCCTTTGTTTTTATAGTCCCAACAATATTAAAATATGTTAACCTAATTTACATATGTAAACTTTTGATATTTTATATGTAAATAAGAAAAACAAATTACAAACAACCAATAAAATGGTTATTAAATGGGAAAGGTGCACATACCTTATTCATGCTAGTGGTCTCATTAAAACATTGAATCAAATACGAATATTTATGAAAGGCAATTAAAATCCTTGTGTAATTTGTCTTGTCCTTTAGAAGGAAGTAGTTCATTAGGGTTGAAGTTGCATATTGAGGATTTTTTTATGTAGGTAAAACAATTATGAGAATAACATAATTAGAAGGAGAAATGTCAAATTAAAGTGGCCATGCAAAATAAATTATTTAATGTGGTCATATATGACCACATTAATTTGATATTTTTTCTTTTATATTATATCATGCTTATATTCTCTATACCTATAGAAAACAAATCAAAATTGTGCATCTTCCATCTCAATGAACCACCACCTTTCAATAGACAGGATGAACTTCGAAAGTATTTTAATGGCCATGAAGGCTCAACCTCAATAATGGTCAGTATTAAAAGGAGGTTGAGGTTGATATGTAGATAATATTGTTATTTGAATAATTGTATCAAAGATAGAGCTAAAATGGTCCAAGGGGTTGAGCTTAATTGGTTAAAACATTGGATTCTCACTGTGGAGATCCAAGTTCAATTCCCAATAAGGACATCTAAAATGAATTCTTAGTTGTGACTCTTGGCCTTCCATAATAATGGGGAAGGTCTAGGGTCAATCTAATAAAACATAATAATAATAATAATAATGTGGCTTCGGCCTATTACCTACCAAAAAAAAAAAGATAGTGCTAAAATGAATAAAGTTTATGTATTTTCTCCATTTAATAATTATTTTAATTAGTTGTATGTAACTTGATCCTCTTATTTATATATAAGCTACCAAAAGCTCATAATTAAAATAGGTAAACATATCTTTATATTGTTGGGACTATAAAAACAAAGGATTCAATAGATGACAAGCAACAATTTGTTTTCATTGTTATCATTATCTCTTAGTTTTTCTATCGGTTTTTAATAAAGGTTTTTATTTTCATACAGTTCTAGATATGTTAATTATGTTTTTAATTTGCATAACTTTTATATTTTAATTGACCAATGGATAATTTGCATAACTTTTATATTTCAGTTGACCAATGGATAATTTTTGAAAATTATTAACATTTTCAAAGAATTAACGTTAAAAAATATTGATTTTAGGGTTAGATTTTAGGATTATCATTGAAAACCATTATCTATCTAACTATTTATAAGCATATAAGAAAGTAAAATTGAAATTGTTTTTGATGAATTTTACAATACACTTTGATTAGGATGGGTAATGCTAAATTTGTAGTAGCAATCTATGATAAGTTTTCTCCAAAAAGGTTTGTTAAATAACAATAACAATTTTGAAACAAAAAAGCTTGTCTCTGTAGTGGCACTCGCTTTGGGCACCTAGACAAATCACCTTGCCCAAGCAAATGCTACTTACATTGGATTACACAAGAGTTGGGGAAAGTTTGCCTAGAAAGTGACTCCACGAATATCATTAAATGCATTACTAAGCAATTTGAACCTAGCTGAATGATCAAACACTTAATTGAGGAGTGCCACATCATGATTGATAAGTTCGATGATTTCAAGGTCTCCCGAAGCACTTGTGTGATCTTATTAGAAAAGATGTCCCATGTATCGGCTATTCATTACTATTTAATGAAGATAGGTAGTCATTTGAATTATGATTTTTGGTGGGATTTGATTACAAATCCCAATATCAAAGTTTTGAGACCCTTCCTTGGTGTCAGGTTTTGCATTTTGTGGGTTTGGCTGGTTGTGTATACCAGGAATTTCAATGTGGAAATTGTATGGGTGGTGACAAAAACATAATGGAGCCCACATCTAATGAAAAATGGAAGAAGAATATTGACCTCCAGAATGAAATCACTGATGGAGGTCTGTTTCCCTATCTTAAGAGACTCCACGGGAATGATCCCCAAAAAATGAAGATTTCGTGAAGGGATGGAATAAAGACATTATCATTGTGTTTGGGGAAAAGTTTAGAATTGATGAGGCTTTCATTGCAAATATTATGGGCTTGCAAATGGAAGGAAATAAATTCTTTCATGAGAGGAATTTGGTTGAGGAGGCTATCTCCACCTTCTTTGACAAACAAAGCGAAAGAGATAGGGTTCACATGATGGTGGATAGTGGCTATAATAGGAAAGATTAGCAAACCCTGTGGGTGGACATGGCGATGGTGATAATGAGGTGCATTACCCTTGATGACCACTTTGCTACTATCTTTTCCTATCATTTCATGATTCTTAATCATTTTAGGCATGGTAAAAGGATTTTCGTTCCTTTTATTTGCTTTCATCCTTGGAGCTGAATCTAGCTAAACATGCCAACAACCATCCTTCCCTAATTGATAAGACCCCCATTTCGTCCACCAATCCGAGGTGCAGGTGGTGTTGGATATGGAAGTGGAGGGAGAGGAGAGTGGTATGGCCATGGATTGGAGGGATATTAAGATTTCAAAAGACCCTTATTACTGTCCGGCTCAAGAGGGGTTTACCACCCACATCACCCCTGGATTCTGATCCTCCAAAACCAAAAAAAGACCAAATTAGGGAAGTCTAGTGATAACAAGGGAAAGGAACGGGAAATTAAACTTGATATCCCTATTCATGTTAACCAAGGGCAATAGGGGATGACCACTAGTGACTCGGAGATGGAGAAGCTTATCAAAAATTTATTAATGGGCAAGAGAATTGTTTCCTTTGGATTGGTAAGGAGATTAACATGCTCAAAGAGGGTATTAAGGGTATCATTGATACTTTTACTAATAACCTTGAGCCAAGTAAAATCGAGAAGCTTCTCCAGATGACTCAAAAATTAACTAGAGATGTGGAGACTATGAAAACTGACAATGAGAGTAGCATTGGTTATCTGAAATTATGTTTGGAAGAAATTAAAGGGAGCTTGAGAAATTTAGTGGACATTAGTAAGGAAGCTATGAATAGCAATGCAGAAGGCGTCAAGAAGATAATTGCAATTACTGCTGATCACAAAGCTCGGCTTTTATCTAACAAACCGCCATTAGAGATTAAACAAAAGAATAAATTATAGGAATCGAATGTGCAAGGAATGTGTTCTCAGACTATGACTGGCCCGTATACTAGAATTCAATGTGTATTGGTTTAGGGTTTCACTTTATGGACGGCCCTACTTCTCCTCCCCCTCTTAAGTTGGATCTGTTTCGTGAGGCCTCACATTATCCTCTGGTCTCGATATTCCTCTCATTGACGTGGCTCTGGTTTCCCAACAAAACAAAAAAGGCCAAGCTTCACATGGCTTGCCAAGATTGGGGATTTTTCAGGTACATACACGAGTGGAGTGTTAAATATGGATATTTCGGTTTTCTCTTCCGCCCTGGTTTGAATTTTAATGGTCAGTTTTGTGACAATTTAACATTGATAAAATGGTAAAATTTGAAATTATTTCATATGATTCTATAAAACATGTGCAATGGAATTGTTTTTCCGAGGCAGTGCACCATGGTATCCCCATGTCTTATAGAAAGACTAAAGAAAGTATGTAGAAAGTACTTTGACCTTCCACTGGAGCAAAATAGGAGATATGCATATGGAACGCTTTAGTCAGGCGCATGTTGTTTCTCGAGATCAAAAGCTTGACCTGGAAGATATGATGTACCTGGTTTTGTTGCCACTGAGTTTTACAAAGCTAAACCCGTGGCGGTCCACACCTGCAGACTTCAAGTACGTTCTTTTTGGATATTTAAAATCCATTAATTTTACAGCATCACATAATGATAATATTTTATATTTTGTTCTATTTTTCAGCTTCTCCTTTCCCTCTTAACTTAGATATGTTTGCTTCATGCTTCGGCTTCATTGGTGTCTCTCCCATGGGTGCAAAATTCAATAAGTAAATAGTTTTTTGTCGAAGGGTCAGAAAACCTGGAAAATGGGCAGCGCAAATAGCCTGGACCTCAATAAATCACCTTCTTCTAACGGAAAGGAGGATTTGCAGAAGGAATTTAATTCCGATAATGAATTGATGAAGATCCGCAACGAACCAGAGGAGGATGGTATGATAATGAGGCCCAGGTTATCTTTTCTCACTGTCATAAATTGTTTAATTCTATTGTTTCATTATATCAATGGATTTTAATAATCAATTGTAAATAAATATTGATTTTAGGATTAGATTTTAAGATAAATTTTAGAAATATAATTTTATGTTATCTAATTTCATAATATATTGAAATGTAAAATCATAATGTATTTTAATAAATTTTATAATTCAGTATTGATTAGGATTGATATTGATACGCTTTGTTCAGTAGTAACCCAACTGTGCTTTACATCTCATTTTTGTGTTCAACATTTTTTTAATCTCTCATTTTTTTAATCGAAACAAAAGAAGTTTGTTAACTTAAAAATGTTACATAAAACAACATACTGTCATAAGAAGGAATCACAAATTACTCTTGTAAACAGTACACATGGCTGTCATTTTGGCTCTACAGAGATCAAAAATACTGAAATGTTTCTTCACCCACAAGATTTTGTTTCTTCAAGAAATACTGAAATGCTGCCATGAATGGAGTATGAAAATGATTCTTGGGACCTTTGTGATTTGCATAACCACCTCCATTTCATAGACTTGAATAATGTACCATGTTTTGAGTATCTTGCTCTGAAAATATCGTCTACCATGAATTATATATGTGTGACCAGCAAACACCAAAGATAAGTTCTTTGCACACAACTGTCCCTTCCACTTGGATAAAAATTAGTCTGAAAAATAGATTGTAAACTTCAATGGAAGAGCTCTTGGCCTCTGCATTAAGGAGTTGTTTTTCGGTTACCATGCTACTTGCTAGACTGTTTGGTCATGCTGCTAATCTGGATCATTTGCATTTTTAAAATTAGCCTTAAAGGCTCTGAGTTGAACCTGCAAATTGTCTCTTGAGATTGGAATTGGCCTTAAGAGTAGATTGAAGAGTGAGGGTCTCTATGGAGAAGTTAGCACAAATAATCATGGCCTCAAGTTGGAGAGAATGGAAGGTTTGAGATAAGACATGCACACAATGGAATCGTCAAAAATGCTTAAGGGTGATGTATCTCAAAGTCTAAAAATAAAAATAATTGTGTGATATGGGGAAAGACCAAGCAGAGCAATTCACCAAGACCAGTTCCGAGGAAACAACAAAGGGAAGGTGAAAATGAGAAAGCTCCAAAGACGCTGAGCATGGGGGCCAAACCAAAATGCATGCTTGATAGTTTCTTTTTTATGGTAGAAGGGTACAAGATGGACGGGGTGAAATGAATCTGAACCCATCACCAATAGGGACATTAATATGGAGAATTTTCTAACTAACCAACTGATCTTGCGCATCATCTTTTGAAGTCCAGGTTAAAGAAACAAGAAGGAGGAGTTGTTTATACACAAACATGAGAGCGAAAACTCGGATATTTTTATTATTTGTCAACTTCCAATCTTTGAGAAAGTTATCATGATATGGTGTCGACAACAACCAAACCTAGTCAGGTTTAACCATCTATTGGATTTTTTTGAATTGGGGACCTATATGATGAGGGAAGACCGTATAGAGACTTAAGTTGCTGTCATGTTTTCCAATTAGAAATCAAAGTATCTCATAAATCCCGAAAAATGTGGATGTCCCTTTTAAAGAGTTGTCTACCTTTGATACTCTTAGGACTACAATCTTGTTGAACAAGATGATTCCACCAAATCAAAGAAGAGGCGAAAGTTAACCCATCGATTAAGCTCTGATCATACCAAGATGATTTCTTTAAAGTAATTTTTCAGGCTTTCCAAATGGAGTTAAAGGTGTCAGATCCATGAATCTTAAAATACCAAGCAAAAAGAATCTAGAATATTATCCTTCCAACTAACCAGATCCTAAGAGAATCCAGTATTTTAAATGAGATATCAAGAAAGATGTTTCCATAGAGCATCACCATCATAATCCATTTTGTAGTGAGAAAATGCCCTGAGTATATGGGTCTATAATTTACCAAGTCCTTTATTTCTTGGTTGCATACAATGTGACCATGATGTAGAAGGTATACCTTTTTATTGCCCCAGTTTAAGTAACGTAGCTTTCACATTCATAACTTTTAATATTGGATAGTATTTGACTGTCTTTCCATAAACATTTACTCGTATGCCTATTGAACCAATCCATATCTTTGCAGAAAATTTCTGACTAATCCATGTTTAAATGTAAAACTTATGCAATTTCTAAGGCACCAATTCGGTAACACATATTATCCCTACTTCTATATAGTCAAATTGCCCAACTTATATTTTATATTCTTTTGCATATATTCAGATTGTCTTGGATAGGTTGGTATTCAAGTACACTGATGCATGTAGATATTCTTGAACTATTCTTCGAGCTCTTAATACAATCTTTTCATTTAAAATTTTTTATAGTCAAAGCATGAATAAGGTATGTGAGAGCACGAGCATGAATAAGGTATGTGAGAGCACAGGCATGAATAAGGTATGTCATATTGTGATATATTATTAGAATATTATAGTTGTTGACTTGCCTCTAGATCTCCATTGGTGATACTCCTGTTAGAAGCTTGCTCTACAAGTATATTACAATATTTTGTTGATTTTGGAATTATATTTTGTTGATTTTGGAATTATATATTGGATGGCTTTTAGAGTGTGGGGTTTTTCTCTAACAATGGTTTTCCCAATCTAAATCACTATGTTGTCATACACAAGTTGTTTATGTTTATTTTTGTCAAGTTTTTGTCCCTATTGTAAAGATCTATAAAATGTTTGCATTGACCTACTCTCATGGTTAGCGTAGGAAGTTGTTTTTCTACTTAACTTACAATATTCTTTATTGCATGCATTGAGGTTTTGGGGATTTGGTCTTTTGGTTTGAGGAGGTAGCATGGTTTTTTTATTCATCTAACTATTTCCATCCTAGTAGTCTTCATGAAATGGTACCGTGACACATATTAGGTGGTAGATATTTTTCCTTATTTGTACGGACTTGTAACTAAATTAGCTATATGAAGGGTAGATAATCCTATTGTATTATCATAGACAATGTTGTAGGATTTATTAGTTCCAGTGTGCATCTTGGCATTATGTGTATTATATAACACATTGATCGACTCTACACACTTTCGACTTAGCTTTGGATGATGCATGTGAACCCTCATGTATTTGCATATATAGAAGATCTTGCAAAATATTATCTCATTGGCCTTGCATATTCAAGTTGCACACCCTTTAATGATGAGACTTTAGAGGACCTTGAGTATATCATATGTCTTGTATATTTTAATGGATTAGATGTTTTCATTTTATTTCCTATTCATTACTATATGAGTCATCTTCTATTGTTTGTAATCATATTTGCATCGGCTCATACAATCCCCCGATTTATTTATTTACAATGCATATAAAGTTATTCAAGTGTCCTTATGTTGGAATGATATAATGTTAATACAAAACCCTATAAATAGTAATGTAAAACAAGATCGATTGACAATGAAGATGGGATAACAATATCAATTTGAGTACTAAAAAAGATGAGATGAATATCCTCAAGATAAAACTCCAAATCTTGAATCTAAGATTCCACAAATATGGATGATATGTCTAGCAATGTTTGGAATAAATAATGATGATGGGCTAGCAATGAGGTGTTGCTACCACAAAGAGGATAATATATTGAAGATACTTGTATAAATTTATAATTTGAGAATCAACAAATAAAGATGGTACATATGTATGACACAAATCCTAAATAGCTATGTCCATCCTTCTCTCACTAGTGCAGTTATTTTATTTCCTCTTGCTCAGCGATGAGTATTTCCTTGCTTGGTTTTCTCCTTTTCTCTTTTTATGAGGGATTTCATTTTTTTTATGTGGATACCTTTTCAAGCCTTGTATTGAAGACCCATCTATGCATCCATCATGTATGCAATTATCTATTATAAGGTTTTCAACTTCTCCTTAAGTTGATCTTAAGGGATGATGCATTTTTTTAATTAGGAGAGGAAAACAAATGTATAGGTCAGAATGTAATCTATAGTACTAGTATGATCTAGAATAGAAAATTGAACATTAGCTTACAACTTCTACAGATTATTTGCATTTACCTTCAATTTATTAAGATCAAACAAATGTTAGTATCATAAACTCCAATGAGAAAAGGGACCCATTTGGAAGAGTGTAGAATAGTGGTTTCCTAAATAGGTGCCTTATTAAGAGACACAAGATATTTACATACCTATTAAAGAAATGTTAATAGAAGAAAAAATTAGAATAATGCCCAACTTATAAAAAAAATATCTCAAATTCTTGAAAAATAATTTAGTCATATTTTTAATATTACAAATCATCAAAGGAAAGTAGTATCCCATTTAAAATATTTATTTCAATACACTTCCCTTTAAAAATTTAGTAATTTGGGAAGAAAAACTATTGACCCAAACATTATTTTAACACATGTAATTAGTTAAAATCTCCAAGATCAAATAAAAATATTATTTTTTAAAACTTACATTAAATAGAGTAAATTTTAAATTTAAATTGAAGTAAACTGTAAATTGAAGTTAACTAACAAAATGTACTTTGGCATCCCCCCCCTATGGGATGGATCAAAATCAATGTGGATGGGGCGGCTAAAGGGAATCCTGGGCACATGGCTAAAAGAGAACGCTTTAGATAGGTTTGGCTGGAGTATGACTCACTAAACACTGTCAATTGTCTGAATGGGTGCACGGATCCTAGCTGGATGATTAAAGGAAGACTACTACTTGTAATGTTGTCTATTTAATGACAAAGTGTTACTATTTCTCCATAAACTTGTTTGATAACAAAGAAGCACCCAGAACTGGCTATATTATTTTGTAAGCAGTTTTGGAGATTTAAAGGGTTTTTAGCCTTTATTTATTTATTTATTTTGAAGGTGGAATTTGGAGGAACTCTTAGTGAGTTCATATCTTCCTAGAGAATGTAGAAGTTTAGTTGTGCAAGATTTTAAATGTCTTTTGATGTTAAAGGCAATTTCATGTATTTTTCATCAATGTTAATGGATCAGTTGCACCTTTGAAGCGGACTTGGAGATGTAGCCCATAAGGGGTGAACTTCATTATCAACTTGCAGTGTTTGGTTTATGTTTATTTCTAGTTGTTCTCAATATTTTTCCTTTAAATTACTTATTAAATGGTGTCAATTCAATAAAGTAGTTATGAAAAATTAAATAATGAAATTTAAATTATTGAATCCAAATTAGTGTGAAAAAAAAAGTCTTTGCCACTAATTTTGGGTCAAGTTGCTATCAAAGCAGTTGATCAAGGATTTGCAAGCATTTATATTCAATGATAACCAATGTCTAAACTCAAGCGTGGAGAGGGATCTCTTGAAGAGTTTAATCTTGAGATTGGTATAAGAAGTACATATCCACGAGAAGTAATGGAACATGAAGGAGAAGAAAGCATTCTTGAGTCTAAAAGGGCATTTCAGCAATCTTTTCTTGACATGAAAGCAATGGTGGAAGAGTTGTACAGAGTGCGAAGGAAAGATGGAGAAGGCACTAGTAAAGTTAAGGATGAAGGAGTTGGTGGTGACCCTCCTCCAATTCCTCCTCCTTCTACATCTTCTTCTCCACCTTTATCTCCATATCAAAAGAGACAACTAGAAAAGGCTGATTCCAAATCACATTTGTTAAATTTAGATGTGAAAATTGATTTGCCAATGTATAATGGTGAACTTAATGTAGAAAATCTAGATAATTAAATTAAGCAGCTTGAAGTCTGCTATAGGGTTCAAAGAATTGAGGATGAAGGATCCAAAGTCTATCTAGCTACTCTTCGACTAGGAGGCACTGCACTAATATTGTGGGAGAGTAAGATTCAAGAAGATATTTGCATGGGAGATACAATGCAATCTTATTGGTATGAATTTGCATCTGCATTAAATAAGAAATTTTATCCATTAGGAAATATCTAAAAAGCATTAATGGATTGGCAAAATATAAGCCAAGGTAAATGAAAAAATATGCAAGATTATACTCAAGAGTTTAGAAAGAGGGCATTAACAATGAGAATTCCTCTATGTACACAGGAAACTCTTTTGAAGTATATTAGTGGGTTGCATGGTTATTTAAGACATACTATTCTTATGTTTATCCCAACAAAACTTTGATGAATGTTGTGTTCAAGGTAATCACATTAAGTTAAGAGGAAAGAATGTTCATGAGAACTTCTCTTAGAAGCCATCTCCACCACCCACCAGGAAGAACAAAGGAAAGGATATGGTCAAAAGAACAACTATAGTGAAGAAAGAAAATGAGAAGCCCACATGTTCACATTGCAAAAAGCAAGGACATGATGAAGCCAAGTGTTGGAATATTCATCTAGAAATCAAACCAAAGAGGTTTGGGAATAAGAGGGGTGATAAGAAGACAACTGCAATAGTCCACTAAGATCCTGGATCAGATTTAGTTGATGAAACCAATATCACGACCATGGGTTTAAAAGGTACTTCTTCTGTTGTTATTTATAGATTCAATACTCATTCTTCAAAATCTAAAACTGTGCATGATGAATGGAAATGAAGTGTGCTATTTCATATCAGAGTCATCTCAAAACATACAAAAATTGATACACTCTTTGATAGTGGTTTACAAGATAATCTTATTGTTGAAGAAGTTGTTAAGACATTGGGGCTTAAGACTAAGCCTCATCCAAAACCATATCCTTTAGGATGGGTATGTGAAAATTCTAAGTTACAAATGTCTAAACAATGTAAACTCATATTTGCACTTACATCTAATTTCATTGATGAGGTAGAATTAGATGTCATACCACTAGATATTTGTGGGATTTCTTTCGGAAGTCCATATTTGTATGATAGAAAAGCTATCTTCTATAGAGAGGAAAATAGGTATCATTTGATAAAAGATGGGATTGAGTACATCATGAGAGCCTATTGAACAAAAACCAATTTGTCTCTTATTACTATAGGACGAATGAAGAGACTTGTAATTGCTAGCAAAAATATCGTACTCATGATTGCAAAATCTATGGATGGTGATAAATCCAATGCTTTCAAAGGATGTAATCATAAACATAAAGATGAATTAGTTAAGATTGTTTCTAACTATGATTAATGTTTTAGGAACCTAAAGGATTGCCTCCCAAGAGAGAGATACAACATGATATTTAGTTGTAGCAAGATGATCCTCTTCCCAACATTGGTATGTAAAGGTTATCAACTATTAAGAATGAAGAAATCAAGAAGCAAGTGCAGGAGTTTCTTGAGAAAGGAGTCATTCGACCAAGTACATCTCTGTGTGGATCACCCCTTGTGTTGTTGCCTAAAAGAGATAGTACATGGAAAATGTGTGTGGATTTTTGAGCATTGAACAAGATCACAATGAAGAATCGTTATCCTCTTCCTTGTATTGATGATTTGTTAAATCAATTAAGGGATGAAATCTATTTCACTAAGATAGACTTAACAATTGTTATCATCAATTCAGAATTTCTGAAGGTGAGATTTGGAAAATTGCTCTTAAAATAAAACAAGGTTTTTTTGAATGGTTAGTTATGCCCTTTTGGGTTTTTAATTCTCTTGCTGCATTCATGCAAGTTATGAATGATGTATTTAGGCCATTCATAGATGATTTTGTAATAGTCTACTTAGATGATATCTTGAATTTCAATAAAAATTGGGAAGATCATGTAATGCATGTTAGGAAAGTCTTGGATGTTTTTGAAATGGAGAAACTATGTTTGAAGATGTCCAAATGTGAATTTGGAAAAACATATTCAATGCATTTAGACTATATTATATGGGGTGTTGAATTTAAAATTGATCCCTCTAAAGTTGAAGCCATCACAAAATGGCCTCAGCCTAATAATGTACTTGAAGTTAGGAGCTTCATAGGAGAAATTTAGTATTAGAGGAAGTTCATTGCTAACTTTTCATTTATTGCATCTCCTTTACATGATTTGACAAGTACTAAGTAGGTCTTTCAATGGGGAGGTGAACAAAATAAATTCTTTAAAACTTTGAAGGTGGAAGTCAGTACAACCCTAGTTTTGGCATTGCTAGATTTACAACAACCATTTGAGATTGAGACTGATGTTGCAAGTGATTATGCCATGGGAGAAGTGTTAATACAAAGAAGGAAACAAATTTGTTACCATTCTAAGACCTTCAGTGGTGTGGTAAGAAAATATCCTACATATGATAAATAATTGTATGCTTTTGTTAAGAGTGTGAAGAAGTGGAAAGAATACTTGATGAGCAAAGAGGAAATTATCCATATAGATCAATAGCCTTTGCAATATCTTCAATCACAGTCCAAGATACAATAGTCATGACATTTTTTGGTGGATGCAATTATAAAAACAATTCTATTTGGTCATCAAGTATAAGAAAGGAATATAAAATAAAGTTGCTTATATGTTATCAAGACCTTCTATTAATGCATCCATTATTCTACAACATAGTGGTTTAGCTCATCAAAGTTATATTGAGCAAAATGCTAGAGATTGATATTTCAAGGATGTATATGAAACACTAATCCATGGTAATCAAGTAGAAGAACTAGATTATAATTTTAATGATAAACCACTTTATCATCTAGGTAAATTGTGTATTCCAAGGGATGAAAGAGCATGTGTAAGTAGAGAAGCACATACTTCTCTCATTTCTAGTCATTTTGGTGTAGGCAATACAGTTGCTCAGTTGCAATGTTATTGTTATTGGACTTAGATGAATGAGACTGTGTCTAAACATATAAAGGGATGTGTCATGTGTGCTACTATAAATCCTAGTAATAGAAAATTAGGTTTGCACACGCCCCTTACAATACCTTCTCATCCATGGGAAAGTGTATCTATGAATTTTGTAGGCGGTTTACCTATGTCTAAAAAAGGACATGATTATTTATATGTGGCAGTGGATAGATTTAGCATAATGTGTATCTTGATGCCTTGGACAAAGAAAATTATAGTAGAGAAGATTTAACATATATTCTTTTAGAATGTTTGGGTTCATTTTGGTTTGCACATGTCCATTGTATCTTATCAAGATTCTCACTTACTTGGGGAGTTTGGGTCAAATTTGTGGAGGTTAATGGACACCAAGCTAGAAAGAAGCACTGCTTTTCATCCACAAATTGATGGACAAATAGAAGTTGTCAACATAATCATAGCACATCTACTTCGAGGATATTGTAGCAAGCATCTTAAACTTTGGGATGAAACCTTGCATTATGTACAACATTCCTATAAGATGGACATAGCGAGGCAAACAAAGCCATAAAGTCCATCCAGAAGATCCAGTTGGTTAATCAAGTTGTGTAGGAACAATTGGACAAGAGTCCAAGTACAAGGCTAGACATGACAAACATTGGGTTGATCATCACTTCCAAGTTAGTGATAAAGTTTGGTTATACATCAGAAAAGAATGTCTTAAAGGTGAAAGTGAAAATCTTAAATCAATCAGGTATGGACCATTTATGATTTAGGAAAAGATTGGTGATAATGCTTTCTAATTGGATTCACCTCTATATATGCAAATGTATTTTTTTGTAAATGTTGAGAATTTAAAATTAAATGACCATCCTGGGTAAAAGTACAAAACTGTGTCACGTTTCAAGCCAACTTATCAGCACAAGTGAATTTAAGTAATTCTAACTAAAAATTAATTTTAGTCAAACATGTGATCTATAGAGATTCATTATAGCTATGTTATATATGGGCCACAAATTTTCCAACTATAGTTGTCTAGTAAATCTATATTTTATGCCACTTTGGGACTAATTACCAATATTATTTTATTTTTTGAAAAACTTAATGTTTCAACAACTCTCACTCTTAGAAATTTTTTATTTGAAATATAAGATACCCTTTTATAGATCCAAAAGTGAATTTTCCAAAAATATATATCATTGAATATTTTAATTAGTTTTTATATTTATTGAAAGTATATCATGAGCACTAAAATATAAGGTTGAATATCTTGTGAAGGAAAAATACTAAATTTTTTTTAAAATTTTTGAAAAAAAAAGCACTAGAGAAAAGAGTCTATGCCAAGATGATGTAATTATTTTTTAATTTGGATAAATAATTAATAAAAAAGGTGACACCAAATGGAAAGATTTATATTTCAGTAGATGCGACTTTTTCAATTTATTGAAAAATATATATACATAAAAAATAGTTTAAAATATATTTTTGAACTAAAATTTGTAGTTATCAATATACACAAAAAAATTGAAGAAAGAAAGGTAAAATTTACTATATAAAGTGTGACTCCTCATCATGTAACTTCAATTTCAACATTTTATCAACAACTAAATTATAGTGTTTACTTTCTAAGAAAGTATATCCAAATAATTTTTAAATTTTTTTTAAAAATTACAAATATAAAATGCATTAAAAAATTTGGATTTTATTAGTTTACATCATTTTAAAATTTAAAACATATATATGACTTTCTATTGATTCAATTTAAAAATTTGAATCAACATTGGCCAGTTCCTTTATAAAAGTGTCACACAACTTTGTGCTTTTACGCTCCTATGATCATGGATCAAAGTGAGAATATTTCAGTTTCTTCAGTTGATGATTTTGCTTCTGAATATCTTGATCAGTTGTAGGAAGATATTATTCTTGACAGAAGGATTAGGTCTTCACAACGAGGTGATGTGGAATATATTCGTGTAAGCCTCAAAGGAATGCATCCAAGTAAAGAAACATGGATATAAATTGGATGAGTGAGGGAGATGTAACTTTACCTACTTTCTGAATAAAATCAAACTTATGGTGGTCCAAAATCTTCTTCATGGGGAGGATTGATCTAGGAGGATCTTCCCACAATCGATCCAAATTGATGATTTAAAAAAAAAATGATAATATTTTGAGTTTATGGAAATGTTTTCATACTCTAGAGATCAGATCAAGAGCTTTCCTTGAATGGACTTAATCGAACACCGTATGCAAAAGTTATGGCATTCAGAAGTTGATGGAAAGACATGACTACATTAACATGTGGTTGGACTATAAAATGGCATGGCATGGTTAAAGGTTGAAAAATGGCCAAATAAAAATTCCATATGTGGCAACAAGTGGACAAAGAAAATATGACCACATGGATGAATCAAAAGATGCCATGTGGACCATTCAAAAATTAACACATGGAAAGTCAAATTGCAAGGATCGTAAGTGGGATTTTAACTCAAAACTTATCCATCATAAATAAATGGTTCTACAATTATCCCATGTGCTTCACACATGAATGGATAATAATGAAAATAAAAATAAAGGATAATGTTGCATTCAGTAAAAAGTTTATTTTGTGCGATTTGATCCCAAGAACTACCCCACCAAATCCTCACAATTTAATCATTTTGCCATGCATTTGGATATGACTATTAATGAGAGAAGATTTCATTTATATTGGAAATAAAGTCTAAAAAGATTGCTCACATGGGGTTTGAAAAAAGTAATCTTTTTTTGGACCCACATGAATACTTCAACACACAACCTCCATTGGATAAGTCTTATTCTTATCCATTCCACCATATGTTTTAGATGTGTTTGCAAAAAGAAAAGATATGCATTTAAAATGCAATCTTATTGATAAAGTAGAATTTAATGCAAAAGGAAGACAACAACTTGAATCCTTGCCTATTTAAAGGCAAAGTGTTACCATTTCTCCACAAGCCTGTTTGATAACAAAGAAGCACCCATAATTGGCTATATTATTTTGCTAGTAGTTTTGGAGAGTTAAAGGTTTTTTAGCCTTTATTAATTTATTTATTTATTTTGCAGGTGGAATTCGGAGGAACTCTTAGTGAGTTCATATCTTCCTCGAGAATCCAGAAGATTACTTCTGGAGGTTTTTAAATTGTATTTGATGTGAAAGGCAATTTCATGTATTTATCATCAATGTTAATGGATCAGTTGTGCCTTTGAAGAAGACCCAAAGATGTAGCCCATAAGGGGTGAAATTTTTTATCAACTTGTAGTGTATGCTTTATGTTTATTTCTAGTTCTTCTCAATCTTTGTCATTTAAATTACTTATTGAATGGTGTTAATTCAATAAGATAGTTATGAAAAATTGAATAATGACATTTAAATTATTGAATTCAAATTAGTGTGAAAAGAATAATCTTTACCACTAATTTTGGATCAATATTATTTTTCAGATTATATGTTCAAGTAGGTTTTTGATGGAGTTGCAAACTTTCAATAGTCATAATCAACAGGCACAGATCTAGATCTAGAATCAGGACCCATACCTCTGCGACTGGAGCACCCAATTCTCTGGTCTTGGACCAGCCTAGCCAGTTCCCTGGTCCACCTCATTGTGTGATAGGTTTTTGATAGATAAGATCTCAACCACTTTAATTTGGAGATCCTCAATTTCTAGCTCGGTATGGTAACAAGGATGAAAGCACCTATCGCTCCTATCTAGCTTAGTTAGACTCAAAAATAACATCAGGTGTACATTAGAATTCTATTCTTAGATTTGTAATATTTGTCTAAGTTTTATTTTTGTATCTGTCTATTATTCTAATTAACTTAGTTACTTTTATACATTATATTAGCTTAGCCTGTCATTGCTTTACTTTTGACTCATTTCTCTTTCGTATCAGTGAAGGAATATAAAACTTAATAGTACTCATTGACTCTCATTCACTAGAGGAAGTCAAAGTGAATAACATCCTTAGGATCTTTACTTTATGAACTCGAATCAGGACATCCAAATAAGAATTGGGAATATCCTTAATTGCAAGATTTCCCTTCTACCATCTACTTATTTGGGCGTCCCTCTCACGATTGGGATTTTAGAGAGAATTAAGAGGAAATTAGTAAGGTAGAAAGGAAGTATTATGAGTAGTACTGGAAAGCTTAAAATTTTATTAAAAGCCTCCCTGTAGAGTCAAACTTGTTGTTCTGAATTGGCCTAGAATGTTTATGGTGCAAAGTTATCTTGTTATGTTGTTGGTGTATTTTTTGTGTTGGTTGTTCCAAAAGTGTTTGTGTTTGGAATCTATTGTTGATGTTGAGTGTTTTTATTATCTTCCTCGAATATAGTTTTGGTATATGTATATGATGGATTTTTGGTTCAAAAACATCCTTATGTTCTCGAGGTATTGAGTCATTCAGCATTCTTGGTTGTAAGATTCTATGTTTGACCAATCCTTAGATCTGAATATGATTTGTTGAAGCATGTTGTATATTTTATGAGTCTCAACTTATCATGTGAACATCTAGATTTGAGCTATTTGCATTGAAGAGCTTGTCCTAATCATTAATTGTTTATATGGATGCATAGCATATGGATATGTTTTTGGTTATGTTTTCATGATTGCATATTGGTGAATTGGTCTTTGGCAGATGTGTTTCATTCCCCTATTTCTCTTAGAGTGTATTATCTTGTGTTTTTTTGGTTCAAAAAGTATATTTTGATTTAGGTCAACTTGGTTCAAGCTTTGATGATATATCTTGTAAATAATGCATATGTGTGTTTGAGTTAAGTGTGAGACGTGAGTATAGATGATGTGGTGAATAGAGAATATTAGAGGAACTTTGAGAAATGAAGAAGAGTTGTGTTCAAATGATATGCAAGTTGTTGAGACTGTGACAAAGAGTTGAGATAGAGTGTTGGTAGTTGAGATTAGATTGTGTGTTGATGTCGGTCAATTGATGTAGAGTTAAAGGACACCTTCATGATTAGGAGATCCTTCTTTTTAGATCATTTTCCCATATATTGTCTTGAGTGAAATTAGCTTTAGGTTTTGTAAGTCACCTTTATATCTTGTCCCATGTGTAGTTATCCTTGGTGTGCAAGTCTATAGCAGTGAGCTCCCTTTTGTAATAATTTCTATTTATATTAGATATATTCTTATGAGTAGGTTCCCACTATGGTTTTTTCCTATTTGGGTTTTCCACATAATTTTTTTTTTTCATGTGTTATTGATTAATTGTTTGTGTTGCATTAATTATTTGTTTGGATTGATTCACCCCTTCTCTTAGTCTTGCCTTGGGTTCAATAGATGCTATGGCCAATGACTATGTGTGTCTTCTATTCTTCACCCTTCATCTTTCCATTTCATCCTAGATAGCCTTTAGGGAGGCATTGTGATTACCAATCATATTCCTATAAGCAACATTTACCTCCTCAATTTTCTCTTTGAAGGCCTCTTGGGTTTTCTTAACCTCTTCTACCTCAAGCTTGCTACCTGCCATGTTAAGCTTGGAATCCATATCATTAATCTTATTGCCCACCATTTCTCACTACTCCATCATGCTAATAATTATTGACAATTTTCCAAACCCTTTTCCCATCCAAATCACCCACCCAAGTGTTGGCCTTGGCCTTATCCTTGCCTACTCCTTCCAGCTAATTGATCTTTGTAATGGACACATTCATTTGAGTGAAGAGATATTTAATCAAATCTTCCTATCTTTGAACATTTTCATGCAGGTCCCTCCCAATATTAGCCAATACTGAGATGCTTCTCGAAGGGTTGGGCATATTAAAGAAGGGAGGGATTGAGTGGGGAGGGCTAGGGTTACCATCCACTTTAGCAAGGGATCAGTTTGACCCTGAAGCATCCAAGGAATCTAAATCCTCTATGGAAAGAGACTCAAAAATAAAATCATCCTTTATCAAATTAACCATGCTTGTTACAGTTTAGCCTGAGCATCCACATCTTGGTTCTTCTTGGTGGCAACAATGACCTTAAATTTGGCCATTCTAGCAATTTGTTTTCTAGTGGGAATTTTATAGCCTGAATGAGGAATAATTTATTACCCAATATTGGAGGGGTGACAATAAGGTCAACAAATAGGTCGGAGTCATAGGTAGACCCAACCGCAATAGAGGGCACCCCACCAGAGGGGGATAAAGCTAGGTGGAAGTTATGCATTCTTTAGTTGAGGCCCTAGTGGAGAGGGGGTTTACCCTTTTTAATATATTTGGAAATAGACTGAGACAAAGAAGACATAATCCATAAGGGGAAATTAATTCTTACCCCATACTAAAGATGGCTTACATAGGAAAAATCTGCTTGTGCAAGCTTCTTTTCCTTCCATCCAAGGTGAAGTACTTCATAGTCACGAGAGCTACATCCTTCAATATTTTGGGGAGCTTCTCCCTATTGTATCCACCTTGACACCTGGATCCACCTTCTCCTAGTTGAAAAATCCGCTCAAAAATCATCCTTGTAGTTCCCTTTGGGTTTTTTGGGAAATGACACTCCATTAAAAGAGTTACCTTAGATCTTTTTATTTCATTTATGTTTAAAACCCCATTCATATATATTGTAATTTTATTTTCAAAATAATTTTAATTATATCTTCATAAGTCATAAATCTTGTGAAATTTGATACTTAATAATTTTCAATAGTGATAAGTTTATTAATATTAATCTTTAGGACAAATTATATTTTAATGAATTTATGTGATATCAATATGAACTCTCATTATTTGAAATATTATATGATCAATATACTTTGAAAAATATATCTTAAATTTTAATTTATAAATTAAAAATAATACATAAAACATAAATATAAATAAATTTATTAAAATAAAAGGAAAAAATTGATAGAAATCTCTCTTTAATGAAATCATTCAAAAAAAAACATTAATTGGAAAAGAAAACTTATAACTTCTAAATGAATTTTATGTATGTTTGTATGTATTATATGTGTGTATCATTTTCAAGATATTTACTTTTTATGAATTTTTTCACTGAAGTTGAAAATGTAATTTGAGAATGATATATCTTGTGTCTCTTACACAATATTTTCTTAAACTTCTCATAAGTATAAAAGACAAGCAATTTCCGAAGTGTTTATAATTTATGAAGTTTGTGACCCCTAATTGTAAACTCCCCCCAGTAACTAATGACTCTTCCCAAACCCCGATCAATTCTATTGTTAAAAACATGGTAAAAAATTTGGAAAACCCTAATCGTGGTGCTAATGATGCTAGCATTAGTGATAACCCTGCAATGATGATTCTCAGATCTGGAACCCTCAAACAATTGGTCTCCTCTTCACTTGCAGGACTTACCACTGATGATAGCACCACCAACCCCTCGACTGCAGCTATGCTCAAAGAAATTGAGGACAATCATGTTACATAAGTTATTTATGCCAATAAGTGTCTAGATGACATTAGGTCTAGCACGATGCTCCTTGGATTTCCAGGCTCCCAATTTTCTAGGTCTAACATAGGTGGAAATGCAGATAATAAAGCTGAACCTCCCAAGAATAGTGAAGATGATGAGGGCTTTATGAAAGGATACTCCATAAATAAAAAGAAAGGAAGACCTATGGGCTCCAAAAACAAGAAGAAGCCTAGAGACCAACATGGTCTCCCTACGAGCCCTTCTTAAATCCTCCACTTTAATGAAGTACATATCATGGAACATTCAAGGCCTTGAGTCACCTGATAGGAAATTTGTTATTAAAAGATTTCTGGATTGCCATAAAAATTTAGATTTTTTGATGCTACAAGAACTTAAGGCTGTTGGGTTCTCTCTCGACACCACACTTGATTTCATTTGGAGAGATGCAATTAAAATTTGCACCAACCACCCAAGAGGAAAGGGAGGAGTTGGCCTTCTTATTGCCCCTAAATGGGCAATTTACCTCAAGGATAAGGGAACTTCCCCTTGTAATAGAGTAGCTTGGGTTACATTAGATGTTAAAGGAACTTGCTTCAGCATATGCTCCATATAAGCATCTAATGACTATAAGGAAAGAATGTCCCTCTGGATCTAGCTAACATTCCTCCCAAATATCCCCTGGGTCATGGCTAGAGACTTTAAATGACTGAACACCAAGATGACAAGGTTGGGGGCCTTCCGTTTGAATGGAAAACTCCAAGAAAAACCTCACTGGGACAGGTTTAAACAACAAGTTGACCGCTTGGAAGGCACCAAACTTGATACCCCTAACTTATGGTACACTTGGTGCAATTTTCAGCAAAGTACTAATAGGATCTACTCTAGGCTAGATAGGTTTTATGTTAATAAGGACTTCTTCTCCTTCTCCCCTAATCAATTAGGGAAAGTAGTGGAAATCTTACCAACTACCCTATCTAATCATTTCCCCATTCTAGCCATCATTACCACCAGAAATTTCATCACCCCTAACCACCCTTGCAATAAGAAATTTTTACTGAACACCTCCCTACTGCAAGATGAGGAAGTCCTAAATACCATCAAAATAGTTAGACTCTTCAATCTGCAGCCACATCTCCCCCAATCCTACATTTTTAGATGGAAGAGGAACATTTCCTCCTGGTAGAAATTACTCCAAACCATAAGCAAGAAAAAAGCCAAGGATTTTAGATACCTAGCAAAAACCCTTACTCATTGGCTTCACTATTTGGAACAAGAAATTCAAATGCAACCCTCCTCCCCTACCTTGGCCAAATGGGTCTCTGAGGATAGAGATATCCTCAGAAATCACCATTAGGTTAAAATCAGAGGTGCCTTCATCAGAGCCCATAATCACTGGCTCAAATTTGGTGATAAAGGCTCCAAAATTTTCTTTAATCTTCTCAAACAAAAATAGACCAGAGAAAAAATTGACAAAATAACGGTAGATGATAAGGAACTCCTAGACATCAATGATATCAAATAGGCCTTTGAAGTATTTTACAAGACTCTGTTTACCTCAAAGGATAATGAGGCCTTGATTCATGCTCGAACTAAATGTAGTACCATTACCCCAAATAGAATCTCTGAGGATGAAGCTATCCTCCTCAAAGCTAGGGTCTTTGTGCAAGAAATTGTTGATGCCATTAAGGCTCTCAAGGATAATAAGGCCCAAGGCCCCGATGGACTTTCTATTGAATTCTACAAAACCAACATTGACTGGATCACTAATGACCTCTATGGTATTTACAATAGAGCATTGGACACTGGCACCCTGGGGGAGTTCATCAATAGGGGTATTATTAAACTTATCCCAAAAGATGGGGACAAAGCCCCAATAAAAAACTAGAGGCCAATCACCCTCATCAACATCTCCTACAAAATCTTAGCCAAAGCCTTAGCCTCTCACCTTGAGAATATCCTTCTCAAGTTCATTTTCTCTAACCAAACTAGCTTCATTAAAGGCAGATATATCTTGGAGAATCTTCTAACTAGTTGGTAATCCATGAAATGGGCCAGAACCTCGAACCAAGACTCTGCCAGGTTCCTTGTCGACTTTGAGAAAGCCTATGACAGGGTGGAGTGTGACTTCACCCTCATGATGCTCAATGCTTTTGACTTCCCTAGCAAGTTTTGTGATTATATTTGGATCCTCCTCAAAGATGCGTCCACCCTGATCAAAGTCAATGGGACTCTTTCCCAGCCTATTCCTCTTTCTAGATCAATTAGGTAGGGCTGGCCCCTTGCCCCTGCTTTGTTTGTCATTACATCAGATGCCCTATACTACCTCCATAGAGATGACACCCTATCTCCTAGAGTCCAAGGCATTAAGATGTTGGATGACTTTGAATTCCTCAACATTCAGTTTGTCGATGATACCTCATTGTTCCTTAAGCTCTCTAGGGACAATATCAATTCCCTTAATAAAAAACTTGACACCTTTGGTAGAGCATCTAGTGCCTGGATCTCTAGCTCCAAATCCATTCTACTTGGTGGAAAGATAAACCTCCAGACTGGCTTCAGTAGTTTGGATATGTATGGGGAGGACCCAATAAGATATTCAGATACCTTGGTATCCCCTTTTCTGTATCTCCCTCTCTTAGAAAAATGTGGAGTCGGTTCAAAGAAAAAATAGATAGAAAGCTCAACAAGTGGGACAATAGGGTCCTCTCCCTTGCTGGCAAGATTCAAGTCTGCCAGAAAATCCTCTCCTTCTACAACATATACTATTCCTCTATGTGGATGTTCAGCAACTACTAATTTTTTGAAATCCAAAAGGCTATCAGATGATTCCTATGGTTTGATGGAAAGGGTAGAAGGAAAGCTCACGTGGTCAAGTGGGCCTGGTGCCACATAGATAAAAAAATTGGTGGGCTGGGCCTCAAGGATCTTAGGCTGCAAGGAATCTCCCTCGCAGCCAAATGGATATTCCATGCACTCGAAGGACAAGAACCTTGGAAAATTCTAATTAGAAACAACATACAAAATGGTGTTCCCAAGGCTGCCAAATCCTAGAAAACCCTCCCGCTCAATGACTTGATTGTAGGTGATTTCTTTGTGTCTGTCCAAGGCACTTGGGTGTTTAAATCCATCTGGAAAGCCTGGGAGCATGTGCACAAAGTTATTAACAACTCTAGCATTAACTATGATAGTATCCTCCACGCTGAAAGGTCAATATGATGGAACCTATATCATAACTCTAAACCCCTTTCCCTAACTCAAGGTTGCTCTGCTAAGTACTGACACAATAAAGGGATTAAAATTTCTTATGGATATCCTAGAACATGATAATCTTATCAGCTGGGAAAGTCTTAGCAATAAGTATGATATCCCTGCTTCACATAAGACGACCTACAACATGATTAAAAATGCATGCACTCCCTTTAATCTCCCTAGGAGCACTCATGTAGATGCTCATAGGTACCTTACATTTCTATGGGAGGATGGCTCCACCCTCCCCAAGATCAAAGTGAAATCTATATATAGCTTGCTCAATAACGATACCTCGGTGATTGAACATGTTAATACTCTATGGTACGTTAACCATAACCCTCACACATGGAAGAAAACCTTCGAGAATATATGGTGATCCCCCATCACTCCTAAGGTTAAATGCTTTAGGTGGCAACTTATATTGGACAGACTACCTATTAGGAATAAATCGGGTGCATACAATCTATACTTTGTTTGTAGAAAACCTGAGACCGCATGCCACATTTTCTTTGATTGCCCTTTTGCTAGAGAGATTTGGTTAATATTTGGAATTTCTATCACATAACATGTTTGCACTCTTGATATAATTATTGGTTTTATTCATGGATTGAGGAAGGATGCTAACCTAGTTTGGAAAATTCTATCCTCCTACATACTTTGGTTTATTTGGAAACTTAGGAATGAGGAGAAGTTTCAAGGTAATGCAAGGGAACTTATTGGTTTTTTTAAAAAACTCACACATTACAAAATTGTTGTGCAGGTATGCTTTCTGATGAACATTGAGAGGAAGAAACTCCTACAATTCCTCAAAGATGGAAGAACAACCATGTTTGTCTATGAGATGCAAGATGGCTATTAATGGGCTAGGTTCACAGAGAATCAAACTTCCTTTGATAAAGTAGTAAAGAAGCTAATAAAGGAACTATAGGATAACAAGCCTCCTCTCTTTAACAAGATAGATATGTGCTCCCAGATCCTAGCAAGAAAGAATGTGGTCTAGATGGAAGGAGCACAAGGATGGACCACATGGCTAGAGGATCAAGATGAGGTTCTGCAATAGTTCCCCATGATAATAACTTATATACTCTTCAGCGTCCCCATATTTTATTGTGATTAGGAGATAACTATATATGATACTTACTTAGTCTCTCTAGTTTCATAGTTTGGTGGTTGAGGCTCAGCCTCCCATGCTCTCTTTTTGTATAAACTTTCTGATTCATTTTTTTGACTCTCGATTTCAAATACAAAAAATTATTATTATTTTAGAAAATAAAATTAAATGTTATTTCGATATTTTTGTATTATTTTTTAGTTTTGGAGCTCTTAAATACAAAGTTCTTTGTTTAAAAGAAATGCAATAAGCAAATCTAAAGAATCTTATTCTAAATCTTAAACATATAAATATAATATTCAAAAATTCAAAAAAATCAAAATTACATGTCTAAACAAATATTTCAAAAATAATTTTTCAATTTACAAAGATAAATTTTTTTTGTATGTTTCTAAATTTTAATCATTAAAATATACTATTTTTTCGAGTTTCAAAAATCAAAGTTATTTGCATAGAAAATATTTTAATTTTTTTAAATATATAAAAACATTTAAAATTGAATTTTTAAATTAAATATTTCAAATTATTTTATAAAGTAATTACCTCAATTAAAGTTTTGATTTAATCATAGTTATGGAGTGCTTTGATAAGCACTCAAACATGATTTTAGTTTAATTATCATTAGGGAGGTTTTATTAGGGATAGTTAGGGTTAGGGTTGTATTAGGGATAGGACTACGCTAGAAAGATGGGTTTAATTAAAATAAAGTTCAGACTATTTTAAAAAATTTGTATTTTTAAACATATATTAATAATCAAACTTGAACCCTAATATAAACATAATCTAACCCTTATTCTAAAGTAAACCCTAATCTTAATTAAATTCTAACCCAAACTCTAACCTTAATTGAAAGTTAATTCTCATTTAACCCTAACCCTAATGTCATTGAATCATAACCTTAATTCTAACCTTAATTCAATATTTAATAGTAACCCTAATAATAATTAAACCCTTATCATAATCAAATGATAAGTTTGAAAATATCCCTAATCTAAACCTAATTGAACACTACCCATGGCCTAAACTTACCATAATTGAAACGTTATCATAGCATTAGCTGAACTTTAATCTTAATTTAACCCTAATGATAACTTTAACCATAACCCTAAACCAAAAGCAAACCGTATCCTTGATGCTACCCAACCATAACCATTATCATAACCTTAATTCTAATGTAACCCTAAACTTAATTATGACACTAGAATCAACAAATTGAACCTCAATCTAACCATAGATGAACTCTAATCTTAATAAAATTATACCCTAAACCCTAACTCTAATTAAACCCTAATCCTAATTTAACTATAACCTTAATGTAATCAAATCATAGTGCTAACTAAAATCTAATACTAACCCTATGTAAACCTTATCATAATATTAGAGTTTAATATTAATTAAACTCTAATCTTGATCTAACTCCAACCCTTATCTACACCTAAACTTGATCCTAACTAAACTCTAATCCTAATCCTAAGTATGATTAAAATATTACGAAACAAGCACTAATTCTAATTGGACTAGTCATATCTAATTAACTATAACATTGAAAATTAACTCTAATATGTCAAATTGAATTCCAAACCTAACCTAACCATAAACTTAACTTTGACTATAGAATTAAACCCTACCTATACAACATGAATCTTAATCTAACTCTAATTGAACCCTAACCCTAATATGAACATTGACCCTAATTTGACTTCAATCCCATTTTAACCTTAACCCTAATGTAATTGAATGATAACCTTGATTCAATGTTAGGGTTATGACTTAGGTTTAAGGTTCAATTAGGGTTATGGTTCCATTAGGCTTATATAAGGGATTTTAATTAGGTCGTGATTAATTGGAGTTAGGTTTAGGATGCAATTAGACCTACATTTTATGGTTAGAGTTCAATTAAGTTTATATTAGGGATATCATCAAGGTTTGGATTTGATTATGATAAGGGTTTACATATAGTTAGGGTTAATGTTAGATTTTAATTAGGGTTATGATTCAATTACATTAGAGTTATAGCTAAATTAGGATCAAAGTTTAATTAGGGTTGGGGTTTGAGCTATAATTCTATTAGGATCAAGATTCATCTATGGTTAGGATTAGGGTTCAATTAAGGTTTGGATTTAATCATGGTTATGGTTAAGCTTTGATAAGCACTAAAATATAATTTTAGTTTAATTATCATTAGGGTTATGGTTTTATTAGAGATAGTTAGGGTTAGGGTTATATTAGGGATAGGACTACATTAATATAAATTTAATTGAAATAAAGTTTAGAGTGTTTTAAAATGTTTGTATTTAAAATTTATATTAATAATCAAACTTGAACCCTAATCTAAGAACAATTGAACTCTTATTCTAAAATAAAGCCTAATCTTAATTAAATTGTAACCCAAACACTAACATTAATTGAGCTTTAATCCTAATTTAACCTTAACCCTAATGTAATTGAATCATAACCCTAATTCTAACCTTAATTCAAAATCTAATAGTATCCCTAATAATAATTAAACCCCTATCATAATCAAATGATAAGTTTAAAAATATCACTAACTTAAACCTAATTGAACCCTACCCATTACATTAGAATTAACAACTTCAACCTTAATCTAAACATAGATAAAATCTAAGATTAATTGAATTATAGCACAATCCCCAACTCTAATTAAATGTAATTGAATCATAACCCTAATTCTAACCTTAATTCAAAATCTAATAGTATTCCTATTAATAATTAAACCCCTATCATAATCAAATGATAAGTTTGAAAATATCCCTAATTTATACCTAATTGAGCCCTACACATAACACTAGAATTAACAACTTCAACCTTAATCCAACCATAGATGAACTCTAATCTCAATTAAATTATAGCCCAATCCTTAACTTTAATTAATCCTAATTTAACTATAACCCTAATGTAATTGAATCATAACCCTTATTAAAATCTAATACTAACCCTAACTATATGTAAACCCTTATCATAATCAAATCTTTACTTTGACTATATCCCTAATCTACGCCTAATTGAACTCTAACCATAACCTAATACTACAATAATTGAAATGTAGCCATAATTTAACCATATAGTTAAAGATGTTCATAGAATTAAGCCCTAATTATAGCTTGATCCTAGAACCATAATTGAACCCTAGCCCAAAACCTAACTCTAACCTAATAGAACTTTAATATTCATTAAAAACTAACTAGATAACCCTTATCTACACCAAAACTTGATCCTAATTGAACTCTAATCCCAATCCTAACTATAATTAATCTATTACTATAAGAAAACCCTAATTCTAATTGGACCAAGTATATCTAATTAACTATAACATTGACAATTAACCTTAATACCTCAAATTGAATTCCAACCATAACCTAACCATAAACTTAACTCTAACTATAGATTTAAACCCTACCTATACAACATGAACCTAAATTTAACTCTAATTGAACCCTAACCCTCATTTAACTTCAATCCTAATTTAACCCTAATCGTAATGTAATTGAATCATAACCTTAATTCAATGTAATGGTTAAGATGAAAAACCATAATTGAACCTAGAAACCTGATTCAATTTAGGTTTAAGGTTCCATTAGGCCTAGATTGGGGATTTTAATTAGGTTGTGATTAATTGGAGTTAGGTGTAGGACTCAATTAGTCCTACATTTCAATTATTGTAGGATTAGGTTATGGTTAGAGTTCAATTAACTTTATATTAGGGATATTGTCAAGGTTAGGATTTGATTATGATAAGGGTTTACATATAGTTAGGGTTAGTGTTAGATTTTAATTATGATTATGATTCAATTACATTAGGGTTATAGTTAAATTAGGATCAAAGTTTAAATAGGGTTAGGGTTTGAGCTATAATTCTATTAGGATCAGGATTCATTGACCATTAGATTAGGGTTTAAGTTGTTGTTAAGATTATTATTAAGTTATGGTTAGATTTCAATTATTCTAGGATGAAGTTATGGTTACAGTTCAATTAAGTTTGTATTAGGGGTAGTCAGGGTTAGGGTTGTATTAAGATAGGACTATGTTATGGTTAGAATAAATATTAACTGTAAGGTAAATTTAATTAAAATAAATTTTAGAGTATTTTAAAATGGCTTTATTTTAAATTTATATTAATAATCAAACTTTAACCCTAATCTAACCACAATTGAACCCTTATTCTAAAATAAACCCTAATTTTATGTAAATTCTAACCCAAACCCTAACATTAATTAATCTTTAATCCTAATTTAATCCTAACTATAACCATAACCTTCAACCTAAATAAAACCCCAACCTTGATGCTAGCCATAACCCTAACCATAATACTAACCCTTAACTCTAACACTAAACTGTAACTGTAACCTGACCCTAACAATAATTATGGTTACCCTAGCCCAAAATTTGATACAAACTCTAAAAATACTTAAATCACTAACAATAAACCTAACCCTAGCCATAAACGGATCCCTAGCACTAAACCCTAACCCTATCCCCAACCCCAATTGTGATCCTTAACCCTAACCCTAAGCATAATCCTAAACCTAACAAGATCTTAACCTTGATGCTAACACTAAACATGATATAAACCCTAGCCCTTATCATAACATTTGCCCTAAAAAATAGCCTTAATCATAACCTTAACCCTAACAATAATGTAAACCTTAGCCTTGACCATAATAGCAGCCTTAACCTTAACCCTAACCCTAACCGTAATCCTAATGGTAATCTTAAATCCTAACCCTAACCATAATTCTAAACCTAAATTGAACCCTAACCTTGATGCAAGCCCTAATTGTGGGCATAATAATGATGTAAACCTTAACTCTAACCATAATACTAACCTTAACCCTAACCCTATCTGTAACCATAATATTGACCATTAAATAAATTTTTATATCATCGTTAATTAAAGTCTAATATGTCTTACATTTTAGTATATCCTTTAATCTTCCAACACATATTTATTTATTAAAAATACTCTCAATAGGTATATGCATACTAATATAATAATATCATATAATACTATAATATAATTCAATTCAAGAAAAAGATTCTATATATCCTTCTCCAGGGGCCTTTTTTTAATCAATTGTATATCCTAATGTCAAATAGGCACCAAGAGAAGGATATATCTCCACCTATTTTATATGGATTAAATTAAAATTTAAGATATATATGCTTTAGTATAAATGCATAAAAAATATTTATTTTTATCTATTTAATAATATTTGGGTAGTCCCCATCACCGCACAAATTCCCTCCTTCGCTACCAAAGCAAACAGGGTGCCATTAGGTTCAAAGGCAGAACTAAAATGGTCTCAACCTGAACCTCGAAGAATCTAGGCAGAGGGTTTAATAAAACCATCTAGATTTGGAAAACCCACACATCATACCAATATTAGTAACACTCATGTTAAGCATGGCTTATTTGCAAAATGGGAAGGTAGTGGACAATCCTCATCAGAAGTAGCGAACTGGCGGAGAGAAACGTTCCATGGCCAGGTAAGTATAATTTCTTTAACCAATAATTTCATCTTCATTGAATGCATTAAGGAATCGTTAAAATCTAGATTTCTAGAGGGTGAACAAGTGTTTTACAAAGGAATGAATTTTAAATTTCTTGATTGGAAACCTAAATTCGACCTGATTAGACATGAATTTAGCACAAAATCTAGATGGATAATTATTCAGATAAAGGGAGGAGTATTGGATCTAAATCCATTCACTTAGGACAAACCACCAATAACACTGCTTAATTCCTAAGCCTCATAGAAGGATTAAAGATGTGCAAAGAACTAAGGATAAGTAAATTAGAAATTGAGGGCGACTCAGCATTAATAATCAATGCAATTAGGACTAAAGGAATGCCAAATTGGAAACTCAAAGGTCTGCTTGATAAAGCATTAGAATTACTCAATTATTTCAATTATTTCACATATTTCACTATCAATCACACATATAGAGAAGCAAACCTAGCTGCTGATGCTCTAGCCAATTTAGGGGCAGACAGGATAACTAAGACAATAATTAATATATCAGACTCTACCGTCTAGTAACAAGGTGGATAAATAAACTTTATATAGTTTTGCATACTTGCTCAGACTCAGTCAATAAACACACATTCAGAGATGCCCACAGATATATATATTTACATATATATATATTTACATTTATATATTTACATTTATATATATATATATATTATATATGTACATCTTACATATCTATATATATATATATATATATATTTATATATATACATATATATGTATATTACATAAATTCGATTATATATGTATATTATATCCTACCCACCTATATATATATATACATATGTATATATTTATCTTTGTAATATATCTAGATTTATATATATTTGTATATACCCATATACATACAAGTATATATATCTTAACCATATATATATATTTATATGTATGTATATATATATTTATATATATATACATGTATATTATGTATATTATATTATATATGTATATTATAGCCCATCTATATATATTCACATGTATATATATATACATATAGATATATATATACAATGTATATATTTATCTTGGTCATTTATCTAGACCTTTATATATTTGTATATACCTATATACATACAAATATACTTATCCTTAGAATCTTTTTATATATACATATGTATATATATATATGCATATATATATATATATATGCATATATATATATATATATATATGCATATATATATATATATATATATATATATCATAATCATATATATCCAGATATATATATATCTGTATATACCTATATACATACAAATATATACATATAGATAGATATATATTTTCATAAAAATTTGAGTATACATATGCTGTTATATATTCGAATACTTATAGAAATGCATATATGTACATTTATATACCTAACTCATTCTCTAGTAGAATTTATGACTACTGAGGAATAAAGCATTGATCCAGCCTGATTGAATTTATGGAGATCGACACGGATGCTCCTTGAAAGGCTCGATCCTCTATACAGACTTAATAGCATAATTAAGAAGGAAGATCATGCATTAGCTCCAATGATTGCGATATCCAATATCATTATTGAATCATGTGAAGGATAGGACTGATATGACCCCCGAAGCATGTCATCTCAAATGAATCAATTAATGATAAATTAAGCTTGATCTCAACCTACGGAACATCTAATAGTCATTAAAATCAAGAGTTTTGTAGATATGACCTAGATCTTCACAACTAACAAAAAGTTAACTTGGATTATTAATAGATGAAATAACATGATAACACATGTTGCCATTCTGAATAATGATGACAACTGGATACCTAGTTTGGCTTGCATTTATATTGAAACATAGTTCCATATCCCTCAAATTGAAACTGGAAAATGGATACAATCATTAGACTCAGGAGTGATAAGAGGCAAATGGCCTTCTGTGGGGAAATCTCCAAAAAATGCCTAAATGAGATTATCTTACTCCCGCATGAAGTAGTCATTTATGCAGTAAAGAGGGTGCTAGGAAAGAATTTTCTTCAGGACACAGAACTAGGGCAAACAGTGACATTGCTGCAATGTTTCTTGTAGTAGCCATGCATTTCGACAACAACAGAGATAATATAAGGAATCTATGTAGGAACATCTTTATTCCATCCATTCTGGGAGAACTAGATAGGATTCTGTTCAATATTGATGACAATCTCACAATCCCTCAGCCTAGACACTATGACGTTCTCATAAGAAATAACAGACCACCGCCAAGGTTTCCAATCTTAATATTAGGGGAGGAAGACAATTTCAGATCTTGACAAGAAGAGATCAGCTGAAGCATGGAATTTCTATGCTACTTAATGCATGTGAAGACCCCAATAAAGGAGGACTGGTTTGAGACTTATCTGGTAGTAGAAAACATCACTACATTCGCGGAACTAGTGGCCCCTGCTAATATGGGTTAAGGCTGAACTTAGGAAATCATGCTCTAACATATCTAAAAGATAATTATTATGTGAATAGGTATGCAAACATAGTCCTCAGTTAAGACTTAAATTAGAATAGGCTAGGCTATAATACACTCTATCGACTTTACTACATTATATGGCTGTAATTTTGGTTCGAACGCTTACCTATTTCTTCATATATATAGGCATATACACATAAGTAGCATAAGGATGATTTACATACTACTTTTGAGCTGTCCTAAATGGCGTGGTAAAAAGAGCAAGGGCTTATGAATGACATTTTTTGTATTTGTTTTTTTTGATCGGCTAACACTCCCTTTAAGATTTCCATGACTATAATGGCTCTTGGAAACGGTAACATGAAGTTTAGGTTTGAAGGTTAAAAATTTAGAAGAGGCAAATGCAGCGTAGGTAGAATTAATACTTCATCAACCAGGTAAAATGGGACACCGCAAACATGGTAAGATTTTGAAATGTTTTCCTACATCCTTATATTCAAAATCCCAATCAGGAAGTGGCTTAACTTCATTTATTGTAGCCTGGATAGTCTCTTACCTTGATATAGTCATAACAATGGGATATCAAAATAAGAGATATACAGGGCTACAATAATTGTCTAAAGAGTAACTCAACAATTCTGCATTATGAAATTTGGCTTATGTTACTAGTCTGAGAGGATAGGTTTGCCTAAATATCCTGCACCTACTCTTGATTTGTGTAGCCTGGGTCTGATCCTTCACGAAGGTCAAATCAGAATATACATTATGTTTTTATTAAAACCCTTTTATTTTATGGTCTAGAAAGATTGGTTTCCATAGGGAAATCACATGTTAGGCAGAGTCTAACTTTATAGTTGAATTTTCATATGATATAAATGATTGATTTACACTAACAGATCTGCCAAGTGTTTGAGCTATAACAATGCAAGATATCTCGGATGATTAAGGAGAGAGCATAAACAATCAAGGATCTACCTCTGAACCTAACTGACAGAAGCTGATGGAAAGATCAACTGATTCTTAAAGTTATAATTTTGGGCTTGTAAGGGGAGAAAATAAAATACTCCCCACCTGATCACCCTAGCCCGAGGTGAAGTTGTATTAAATCTAAAACTAGTTATTTTGTTGGACTATGATCTCGGCAAGGCCGGAAGTTTTCTCGCCTCCACTCTTTCCTACGAGCACCCGCATGAGTGGAGTAGTGTATAATTCTAAATGATTAATAAATTCTTTGCCTTGGCCTTTTACCGAAAAAAAATAAAAATATAGTGATTTTATGTAAATATTTATTAGAATTTGATATTAAATTATAATTATAGATTTCTTCATTTTATTTATAAATATTATGTTAAAAGTATTGAATATTATTTATATTAACAAAATAAAACAATTAACTAAAATACATCAGAACAATTAAAAAATATTATCTTTAAAATTAAACAAACTGAATTAAACATAATATGAAACTTAATTTAATAAATGTTTGAATATAAAAATACCTAGATATAGATATAGAAAAAATTATATTACACATATTAGAAAAAAAATAAAAAATAATAATTTTAAAAAAATTGCAAAACAAGACCAATACACTTGAACCACAACCATGTGCACAAAATAGAATGCTCTTCATATCAATAAAATTTCTACAAACTTTATTGTTAATAAATCTCATAAGAACTCAACGTAAAATCCACTAAATAAAGGTAAAAAATAGTTGTCATTTCTGGTCCACGGAATAGCTAAGAATCCTGAAACTTAAGCTAACTTAATAAGCATAGGTTACGAGTGCTGCAAACTCCAGCTACAGGAAATTCCATCGTCATTACCGGAAAGCCCATCACCATTACATTTGCTTCAAATTTCAGAACTAAATTAATTTTCAAATACTCCTAGTTACATTAAAGGTGATGAAATGAATTGAACTTCTATATGGATAGGCATTATTACCTTTTCTTCTTATTCTGAAACTAATCTTGAACTTGTTGAGGTTTGATGTTTAGCTCTCTGACCAGAGCTTTCTTGGGGTCTCTAAATACAAAATTAGAAAAAAAAAAATACACAAACAATATGTATTGGTTTTCTAATGTTTCGTTAAAAAATTAGAATGTTTATAGATCAGAAGATTTTAAAGAAATGATACAAATAATCAATATAATATATCTTACACTTTCTTCACATTCTTTTGCTTCAGAATTGTTATTATTATTTAACAGAACTGTTTTTGACAAAACTTATCAATACCCATCTTAATCAAAGTGGAATGTAAAATTTATCAGAAACAATTTCCATTAACTAGAAAACAATCTAGAGCTGTATGCAAATGAAAATCTTTACTAAAAAATTGATCAATAAGGATATCAATAGAAACAAATTGTTGCTTGTGATCTATAGAATCTATTATTTTTCTTGTCCTAGCAATATAAAGATATGTTTACCTAATTTTCATTTGCAAAGTTTTGATAGTTTATATATAAATAAGAGAAATAAGTTACGTACAACCAATTAAAACAATTATTAAATGGGGAATGTACACATAGTTATTCAAATCAGAATATTGTTGAAATGTCAACCTCAACCTCCTTTTAATATTAATCTTTATTGATGTCAAGATTGCATGGCCATTAGTTGAAATTTCAACCTCAACCTCTTTTTAATATTGATCTTTATCGAGGTCAATATTGCATGGCGATTAGAATCCTTCAGTAATTTGACATTTTCTCTTTTTAATGAGGTTATTTTCATATTTTCTTTGCCTGCAGAAAATGAATAAGCAGTATGCAACTTCCACCTCAATGAACCACTTCCTATCAAAAGATTTTAATGGTGATGCAACCTCTGCCTAAATGAAGATCACTATTAAAAGGAGGCTACGATTAACATATCAACAATATTCTTATTTGAATCAATGTTTCCACAAGAGTCTTGAAATGAATAAAGTATGTCTAATTGTAAGATCATGTTGTGAAATAGTGTACAAGAAAAGCCACCACTATTGGCAATGGGATTTCCTCTAGTAGTGATGGGATTTCCTTTAGTGTTGATGGGATATCCCGCTGAAAATTTTTGTTGCTGGAAATCTCATCACCACTACAAGAAATCCTATCACCAATGTTCATAAGTTTTCTAGCTTTTATTTCAAAGCGTTGGACTTGTTCTTGCAAGTTTTGATGAATTAAATTAGTTTTCCACTATTCATATTCATATGTGGTGAAATGAATTACTATATGACCAGGTATTATTACCTTTCCTATTATTTTGGAATCAACTTTGATCTTTTGAGGTCTGATGTTTAGCTCCTTGCCAAAGCTTCCCTTTAGGTTGTAAACACAAAATTAAAAGAAAATAACTATACGAAGAGTATTTGTCATTTGAAAATGTGTATTTTAGAGCTGAGAATTTAAAAGGGGATATTATAATATTTTCTTTTCTTTATTTGACTTTATTTTTTCATTTATATTTATATTTGTAACGTCATAAATTGTACGCACTTGCTAAAGCAGTACAATTTAACACCTAGTTTAGCACCCACCTTGGCGCAGTTGCATTTTGCATTGCATTTTCCCTTTAGCACTTAATTAATCAAATTAATTAGGTCTAAAGGTTCTATTTCATCATCTTCCACATCACAAAGTCGGGCCCTTTCATTAAAGTGTGCCCCTTTCATTTTATTCCTCCAATACATCACTTAATCAAAAACCCTAATTAGGCCCTATTCTGAGCTTGGGGGCTTGATTTCGGGGGTCAAAACATCTCGAAGTCACCTGTAACTTTGGGATTCTCTCTAAAATCATCATATCTGATGGCCCTGAAAATTTGGTGAAAAGTTGTCCGGACCGTGGCGCCCAGAGTGCACACGGTCCTGGACATTTTTCCCAAAAATTTAGGAGCGCGATCCAATCATAAAATAAAGCTTAACCCCAAGAAATTGGCGGGATATTCGATCTCTAGGTCGGCCAAAAGATGAAATTGCGACCTAGGGTTTCATACATAAGAGCTCTCTTTCTTCATTTGAAGAGATCGAATTTTTGTTTCCAGGAACCTCATATGCAGCGAAAGAGCAGATCTTTGAAAACCTCAACATCTTACAACATCCCTCTATCAAGCATTTATCAATTCCATTCATCCATTTAGGGCTTGGAAGACATTGAAGAACAATAGGAGATTACCGACTGAAGATTGGCTTGTACCTCTCCCTTGAGGGTTGAGTATGATTTCATGTTGTTTTCATGTCTTTGCATAAAGCTTCAATATCTCATTTATTCATGCTTTAGATCACTTTGCATCTTGATTTAGAGCATTTACGTTATCATTTACAAGCAATTAGGGTTTACTTTCTAGGTTGCTCTAGTTTGCTTTCTTGCATTTTAGGACCTTGCACACACACTAGGTCTACACACACAATACATTTTACAAAACAACTTGGCTATTCGTGGAGGTGGAAATCACCGAAGCGGGGGTTTGACTAAGGCAAAACCCTATATAGCCGCTCATACACCCTTTTTCAGATATCAGTGCAGGTTTCGGGACTTGGACGACGCCGCAGGATACAGATCCGGAGAGAACAGGTCAAGACAACACTCTGCATCAAATTGCAGAGCAGAAGACTGGGACAGGGGCGCTGGGGGCCCTGGTCCTGCCAGGACAGGGGCACTGGGCGCCCTGGTCCCTGGGACAGAGGCGCTGGGCGCCCTAGTCCTCCGGACAGACAGCTTTCAGACAACTTTCTGACAGTGTTTCAGAGTGCAGAACGACAGTTTCTGGTGCAGTTTTCAGGACAGTGGCGCCCGTGCCCCCGTCCTGCACATTTTCAGTCCGATTTTGACTCTGGGTACACATCTGCATTCTTATTTCATCCTTGTATTTACAGCTTTCCATTGTTTAAAGTTCAATTCTGTAATCTTGTTGTTAGCTCATACTTGCATTTTAGGGTTAGGAATTGGACTTGCATAATCATACCTTTCAATTACAACAAAGGAATAGAAACCCTAATAGGTAGCCCGTGGCTCTCTCTTTCACAAAAAGAAGTAGCCAATTGTGTGATACCTCTAGGCTCTTTCGTATTCCGTAATGTGTGATAAAAGGTAGGATTAGGGCATGATAACCTAGTCTCGCTTTTTCCCCCACACATTTTGGTGAACCCGACGTGAATCTATCATTGCTTCTTCTTGCATTGCATCTATTAGATCTAGATCTAGATTTAGTGTGTTTTCATTTCATTTTCATTAAAAAAAAAAAAATAAATAAAAAAAAGAGAGTGTGTTTCTTTGCATTGTGTGTTTAAATTTCATGCACTTTTTATTTCAAAATGTCAGACTTTTATTTGCAAAATGTTCGTGCTTATGATGATTATTATGAGTATAGCCAAGATGAATTAGATGAAGCTTTAGATGAGTTTTTGAACCCTAAAGATGCTAAACCTTCATTTTACCAAAAACTCATAAACCTTGTTACTATGCCATTTAGGTGTGATGAGAAAGATAAGTTGAATGAGTCCTCTCAAGGGTACATTCCTATCAACTCTTCCACTAAATCTAGTAACATGGTTGTTTTCAACAATCCCCTCTATGAGGAGATGTCTCCTTTTGAATCAAAAGATAAACCTTTTAATAGATATGATCATGCTTTGTTGGATGATGCTCTTGATGACTTTGTGGCTTTATCGAAATCTCTAAACAAAAACAAGACTTCTAAATTAGTTAACATGATAAACTTGAATGAGCATAAAAAGCCTCTCTTTGAAGTCCAAGGAGCTTATCCTTCTCCCACCTTTCAAATTCCTAAATCACCTCTCCTTACTATCCAAGGGGGGTATGATCATGATTCCTTTTGTACTCCGAATAAACCAATCATCACTGTGCAAGGAAGAAAACCTATAAGTCGTTATAATTATGCCAAGCAAATAACTAGAGAGAGTTATCATGCGGTTGTCCATACTTATCATACCAGAAATAATAGGCAGCCTAGTCCTCCTCCTATTATTCCAGTTTCTCTTCCAAATCCTCAACCGATTCTTCCACAAGCTCCCCGTATTTTGCAAGTTCTTAGCAAGGAGTATGATCTCATAGAACAACTTAAAGCTACCCCTGCTAAGATATCCCTTTGGGATTTGATTCAAACTTCTTCCGCTCATCATGGAATGTTACAAGATGCCTTGAAAGATTTGAATGTTCCTCCACCGAATACATCTAGTAATATAGCATCTTTGGTTAACTCTGTGATGAATCCTAAAGCTCAAATTGTGTTTACCCAAGATGAGTTGCATACTAGTGAAATCCAACATCAATATGATCCCTTGATGATTGTGGTTATCATGAAAGACATTGGTATAAGACGAACACTAGTAGATAATGGCTCTGGTCTTAATGTGTGTAGCATTAATCTTTTTCATAAGATGAATGTGGATACATCCTTAATTGAACTGGATTCTCATCCTATTCGAGCCTTTGATAATGTGGCTAAAACTTCATTAGGTACTATCACCTTACCCATCACAGTGGGGCCTGTTACTTTGCCTACACCTATCCATGTTATGTTGGGAAATCTAACATTTAACTTGCTATTAGGGAGACCTTGGATTCACAGTATGCAAGCTGTCCCCTCTACATTGCATAGACAAGTTAAGTTTATCTACAACAATAAGACATATACCTTGATAGGTGATACCAATTTTCAAGCTTGTTTGCAAACATCTACTTCCAAAGGGGGTGCCTCTAAGCCGCCCTCGTCTAGTGATGACTCTTTAAACAAGATACCTATCGGTGAATCCTCACTCTCTGATGATCAACATTCTTTGGATGAGTCTGGAGCCCCTGAAGAAGGCTCTTCTCGACTTGAAACTACACATAAGAAGGATTTTGATCCTGAGAAGGTTCTCGCAGACGACGATTGGGGATCCCTTGATTTTAATCCTACCTTTGTGGGTGAATATAAGGTTCCTTCTAGAGAAATTAAAGTTGAAAAGAAGGAAGAAGCTAAAAATCAATCAATCTTACCCGAACCTATGAGTAATAACTTTGTGGCTGCTTCTCAAACATCTTCTCCTCACACCTCTAATTATGAAGAGTTTGATTCTTTGTCTTATGAAAAACCACCTTCTCTTCCTAAAATGGCTGATCGTTATGGTCGTGGTTTTCGTATTTTTGCTAAGCATGGGTATCATGGAAATGGTTGTGGTGTTCATGAACAAGGGATAAAAGTTCCTCTAGAGACTAATTTTCACAGTTATGCCTTTGGACTTGGCTATAATCCCTGCAAGCACACTAAAGCTTCTAAAAGACCATGCATTAGTGTTAATGTTATTTCTACCTCTCTATCAATGCAACACCCTGAGTACATTGATGGGGATCCTTCGTGTGCTTATGCTTTTGACATTTTCCCTACCGTTGATGCCTTAGCTGAATTTTTAGGAGCATATGACACTTTTCCTCGTTATCATCACAATAGGGGACTCCCTTATTGTTTGAACACTGAAGCCTACTTTGGAAAAGAGACGGATAATGATGAGGTTGTGAAAGAATTCCCTCAGCTAAAGGATACTCCTCAACAAAGCAATCTTCTCATAAGTGACACCACTAATGTTAAGATGGATCCTTGCAATAAAGAGAAAGTTATTAAAATTGGAAAATGTTTGGATGGAGAGGAAAAAAAACAATATGAAGATTTATTGCATGAATTCCCCGAGATCTTTGCTTGGACATACTCTGACATGCCTGGTATAGATCCTAAGATTGTTACTCATAACATTGTCTTAGTTCCTGATGCTAAGCCCGTGAAACAAAAGATTCGAAAAATGAATCCTAAGGTAGCTTTGCTTGTTAAGGCTGAGATTGAAAAGTTATTGGAGGCTGGATTTATCCGCCCTATTGATTATTCCCCATGGATTTCAAACATTGTCATTGTGGCTAAACCAGATAACAAAATAAGAATGTGTACTGACTTTCGGGATCTAAATAAGGCTTCTTTAAAAGATGATTTTCCTCTTCCAAACATTGACATGATAGTTGATTCTACGGCAGGACATGCCTTGTTATCCTTCATGGATGGTTTTTCAGGATACAATCAAATTTTTATTAACCCTCAAGATCAATTCAAAACCGCTTTCACTACTCCTTGGGGTACGTTTTGTTGGATAATGATGCCTTTTGGACTTAAAAATACTGGTGCAACTTATCAACGAGTGATGACCCTTATCTTTCATGATTATATGCATAATATTTTAGAGGATTATGTTGATGCCATTTTAGCCAAATCCTTTCTTCACATGGATCATATTAAAATCCTTCGTCAAATCTTTGAAAGAATTCGTAAATATCACATGCGCTTGAATCCCCAAAAATGTGTTTTTTGTGTGGATAGTGGAAAACTATTAGGATTCATAGTTTCGCATCGTGGGATTGAGGTGGACACTAAGAAAATAGATGCTATTGTCAACATGCCACCTCCTAGAAATGTGTCTCAACTTAAAAGCTTACAAGGAAAGATTCAAGCCATTCGTAGGTTCGTGTCTCAACTTGCTGATCGTACCTTTCCTTTTACTCAACTTCTCAAAAAGAATATCACTTTTCAATGGAATGAGGATTGTCAGCAAGCATTTGAAGATTTAAAAATGTATTTGGCTAATCCTCCTATCCTTCGACCGGCTGAACCTTCTAAACCTTTCCTTATTTATATGGTTGCATCCTCTCATGCTCTTCCAGCATTATTGGCACAACATGATAAAGATGGTAAGGAGTGTCCGGTTTATTACATAAGTCATACCTTACTCGATTATGAGACCCAATATTCTGCGATAGAAAGACAATGCTTGGCCTTGGTGTTTGCGACTCAGAAATTGAGACATTATCTCTTAAACTCAGAAGTCCATGTCATGGTAAAGTTTGATCTGTTGAAGCATCTTTTCTCTAAAACTGATTTATCAGGACACCTAGCTAAGTGGGTTATGATGTTAACTGAATTTGACCTTAAATTTGTTTTACAAAGAGCAATTAAAGGGCAAGTGTTGACCGACCACCTAGCTGAGGCCCCTTCACCTTTCTCTTTCCCTAACCCTGAGTCTTTTCCTTACGACTTCATTCTTTCTATAGAGAAAGATGAAACTTGGGAGTTATACTTTGATGGCTCTAAGTGTCGTACAGGATCGGGGGCAGGTGTTGTTCTGATTTCTCCTACAAAGAAACCCATTCCCTTATCCTATCGTCTAAATTTCCTGTGTACCAATAACATTGCTGAGTATGAGGCTCTTATAGCAGGAATAAAAGTAGCCTTAGCTCTGAACATAAAACACATACATATCTATGGAGATTCGCAATTGATTATAAGACAAGTAACAGGAATATATCAAGCAAAACAAGACAAATTATCACAATATAAAGACCTTGCCATCTCTTTATTACAAAAATTTGATTCTTATACCATGGAACCTGTTCCTCGAAAAGATAATCGACATGCGGATGCAATGGCATGTGTGGCTTCTCTTGTATCTTTAGAAGACCCTGTGGTTGATCTTAAATTTGTTATTCACAACCTTATTTCTCCAGCTATTGTAGACGATCCTAGTCTGGTAACATGTTGTGACTTTATAGACTCTGATGAATGGTACTCACATATCGTAAGGTATTTGACCGATGGTACCTTTCCTGATTCTACTAATAGAAACACTAGGGCTAGAATCCGCAAGTTGTCTACTAGATATATCATTCTTTCTAATGTCCTTTACCGAAGGGGTTATGATGGTCTTCTCCTTCGCTGTCTTAACAAATCAGAAATCCCCGTTGCTCTTGAAGAGGCACATTTAGGTGCCTGTGGGGGGCATTTTGGAGGCAAATCCATGGTTCATAGATTGCTTCGTATGGGATACTATTGGCAAACTATGCAGAAGGATTCTTTTTCATTTGTTAAGAAATGTCATCAATGTCAACAACATAATAATCTGATTCATGCTCCTGCCCAAGAACTTCGTTCTCAAGTAGCTTCATGGCCTTTTCCACATGGGGTTTGGATCTTATTGGTAAAATCTCTCCTCCTTCATCTCAAGGACACACCTTCATTATAACCGCAACAGATTACTTTACGAAGTGGGTAGAAGCTATTCCCCTTTGCTCTACCACTGCTGAAGTGATTTGTCAGTTTCTTCTAGAAAACATCATTTCTCGATTCGGGATACCTTCTGCTATAATCTCAGATAATGGGACATCATTTAAGAACAAGGACGTGAAGAAATTCCTCGAGAAGTATCATATCAAACATCGATTTTCTACACCATACTATCCTCAGTCAAATGGTCAAGCCGAATCATCCAATAAAATAATCGAACAAATTCTTCACAAAAATGTGAATAAGCATGGTAAGGATTGGAGTAACCAGCTAATCTATGCTCTTTGGGCCTACCGAACGAGTGTGCGAATTGCTACAGGAACTACTCCTTATAATCTTGTTTATGGTGCTGATGCTATTATGCCTTTAGAGCTAGAAATTCCATGACTTAGGGTTTCTCTCAAAGGTATAGTAGATGATGACTCTTATAGAGAACAACGACTTCAATAGCTTGAGATGCTTGATGAACAGCATGTAAATGCTCTTGAGCATATTCAAGCGTATCACAAAACTCTACAACGAAGCTATAATGATAAGGTTATTCAACGTTCCTTCTCAGTAGGTGACTTAGTCCTCTATGAGAATCAGCGCAATGTGAATGCCTTACCTGCAGAAAAGGGAAAATTTAGTCCTAATTGGCTTGGACCATATATCGTTATTGAGGATTATGGATCAGGTGCTTACAAAATAGCGGACGTAGACGGTACGCCTCTTAAAGAACCTATAAATGCTATGCACTTGCGTAGATATTATGCTTAATTCTTCATTCCTTATTTATCTTCTTTTCAGTTCTTCAACATTGGGTAATATGTTAGTATCTCCTAATTAGAGCAAAATAGAATTAAATGTTATGATGTTTAATCTATATTGCTTTGTTCTTGACAAGTGTATTTCCTTACTTCATGGTTTGTCTTGAATTCATTTATGTAAGTTGTAAAAGATTTACATTTCCATTATGCTAGCATATTATACAGTGTCTTTATGTGTTAAGTAGAATCGTATCATGTTGTGTTTAAGTTCAAAATTAAATCACGTTAGTTATATGATTCTTAGACTTAGTGCATATTTCTTCCCTATCATCAATGTAGTACTTGATTAAATGTCTAATTAAGTCACACTTGTATCAATTTAATCATAGTTCATTGAGAAATCAATCATATGGAAATTAAATTCTGAACATACATGTACATTTACCAAATGTATTAGATTTAATCAAAGCAAAATATACATTGCTTTAAGCATTAAAGATAACACATTTGAGACAAAAGAGAAGCATGTATATATACATATATATATGTGGATCGTATACAAATATAGGTCACTATACATCCAAAATGTAACCTCTCCTACATCATAAAATCATCTCCTATCCCTAGGACTAGTGGCTAGAGAGTGTCGACTGGACACTCCCTCCTGATCTGGCCGTGAAGGTGGACCCATGGGTGTGTAGCACGATACAGACCGTGAGTGACTCCGAGAGGAACTCCTATGATCCCTATCCATAAGGATCGCGCGATAGGTGGTAGCCTCACACTGAGCTGTTGCTAGATCTCACCGCGCCCGCTAAAGGTCCTCTGATAGGATTCTCTCTCTCTCCCTCCATATGTCTACCTGAACTCAGAATGGGGAAAACAAGTCCTCATGCCGACCCGCGTTCCCCTGGGGTCTATAGGCAATCTGTGAGGAACTGGGGATCTGTGCTATCATGGAAATGTCTGTCACTGCTTGCTGAATCAGGGAACGCCACCCCTGCACATTAGCTGTGGCAGTAGAATAGATTTTTGTATTAGTACCATTCTATGTCATCAAAACATTAATAATCAATTTAAACCTACTATACCTGGGTCTCCCTCACGCCAGTAGGGATCATGATACGGTAGCATCTATGATTGGGATCTACTAGGCTCCCCTCGCTCGACTAATCTGTGCACGATGGGTGTAGGCTGGACGGTACTAGGAACAGGTCTCTGTATCGCCTCATGCTCCCCCTATTGAGGAATAAGGGGAGGATCCAGAGCTATGGTATCATCCCCTGAATGGTGAGGAGCTGCATCTGACTCCTCCTCATCATCTCTATCCTCATCTACATCCTCATCCTCATCTGCATCCTCATTCTCCTCATCATCAGTTCTCTCCTTCTCGTCCTCATCTCTATCTGTGTCCTCCTCCTCCTCGGCGCTGGGCTGATCACCTGTAGGTGGATCAGGATCTCCTGCCTCCTCATGACCCTCTCCCTCCTCTGGCTCCTCAGACATGGAGACCTGACCTGGATCCCTGGTCCTCATCTCGGTCTCCATGTCTCCATGGGCCTGGATGGCCTGTCGGGTGATCCGGTGGAAAGATAGGACCTGGATATGATCTCATAAACCATGAGACATACTTGTGTAGTGTTGTAAATTGTACACACTCGCTAGGGTGGTACAATTTCACACCTAGTTTAGCACCCGCCTTAGTGCATTTTACATTCTGCATTGCATTTCCCCTTTAGCACTTAATTAATCAAATTAATTAGGTCTAAGCTCCTATTTCATCATTCTCTACATCATAAAGTTGGGCCCTTTCACTAAAGCGCGCCCTTCGCATTTTATTCCTCCAATACATCACTCGATCAAAAACCCTAATTAAGTCTTATTTCAAACTTGGGGGCTTGATTTCAGGGGTCAAAACATCTCGAAATCACCTGTAACTTCGGGATTCTCTCTAAAATCATCATATCCAACGACCCTGAAAATTTGGTGAAAAGTTGTCGGGACCATGGCACCCGGAGTGCAACATGGTCCCGGACATTTTTCCTGAAATTTTAGGAGCGCGATCCAATCATAAAATAAAGCTTAACCCCAAGAAATTGGCGGGATATTCAATCTCTAGGTCGGCCAAAATACGAATTTATGATCTAGGGTTTCCTACATAAGAGCTCTCTTTCTTCATTTGAGGGGATCCGAATTTTGTTTTCAGGGACTTCATATGCAGCAAAAGAGCAGATCTTTGAAGACTTCAACATCTTACAACATCTTTCTATCAAGCATCTATCAAATTCATTCATCCACTTAGGGCTTGGAAGACATTGAAGAACAATAGGAGATTACTGACTGAAGATTGGCTTGTACTCCTCCCTTGAGGGTTGGGTATGATTTCATGTTGTTTTCATGTCTTTACATAAGCTTCAATACATCATTTATTCATGCTTTAGATCACTTTGCATCTTGATTTAGAGCATTTACGTTATCATTTACAAGCAATTAGGGTTTACTTTCTAGGTTGCTCTAGTTTGCTTTCTTGCATTTTAGGACCTTGCACACACACTAGGTCTGCACACACAATACATTTTACAAAACAACTTGGCTATTCGTGGAGGTGGAAATCACCGAAGCGGGGGTTTGACTAAGGCAAAACCCTATATAGCCGCCCATACACCCTTTTCCAGATATCACTGCAGGTTTCGGGATTTAGACGACGCCGCGGGATACAGATCCGGAGAGAGAAGGTCGAGACAACACTCTATATCAAATTGCAGAGCAGAAGACTGGGATAGGGGTGCTGGGCACCCTGGTCCTGCCAGGACACGGGCTCTGGGCGCCCTGGTCCGTGGGACAGAGGCGCTGGGCGCCCTGGTCCTCCGGACAGACAGTTTGCAGACAGCTGTCCGACAGTGTTCTAGAGTGCAGAACAGCAGTTTTCGGTGCAGTTTTCAGGACAGTGGCGCCCGCGCCCCCGTCCCGAACATTTTCAGTCCGATTTTGACTCCGGGTACACATCTGCATTCTTATTTCATCCTTGTATTTAAAGCTGTTCATTGTTTAATCTCAATTCTGCAATCTTGTTATTAGTTCATACTTGCATTTTGGGATTAGGGTTTGAACTTGCATTACTTGATCTTACAATTTCAACAAGGGAATAGAAATCCTAATAGATATCCCGTGGCTCTCTCTTTCACAAAAAGAAGTAGCCAATTGTGCGATATCTCTAGGCTCTTTCGTATTCCGTAATGTGTGTCAAAAGATAGGATTAGGGCATGATTAACCTAGTCTCGCTTTTTCCCCCACACATTTTGGTGAACCCGACATGAATCTATCATTGCTTCCTCTTGCATTGCATTTGTTAGATCTAGATCTAGATTTAGTGTGTTTTCATTTCATTTTCATTAAAAAGAAAAGAAAAAAAAAAAAGTTTGTTTCTTTGCATTGGGTGTTTAAGTTTTGTGTAATCTTTTCAAAATGTCAGATTTTTATTTGCAAAATGTTCATGCTTTCGATGATTATTATGAGTATAGCCAAGACGAATTAGATGAAGCTTTAGATGAGTTTTTAAACCCTAAAGATGCCAAACCTTCATTTTACCAAAAACTCATAAACCTTGTTACTATGCCATTTAGGTGTGATGAGAAAGATAAGTCAAATGATTCCTCTCAAGGATACATTCCTATCCACTCTTCCACTAAATCTAGTAACATGGTTGTTTTCAACAATCCCCTCTATGAGGAGATGTCTCCTTTTGAATCAAAAGATAAACCTTTCAATAGATATGATCATGCTTTGTTGGATGATGCTCTTGATGACTTTGTGGCTTTATCGAAATCTTTAGACAAAAACAAAACCTCTAAATTGGTTAACATGATAAACTTGAATGAGCATAAAAAGCCTCTCTTTGAAGTTCAAGGAGCTTATCCTTCTCCCACCTTTCAAGTTTCTAAGTCACCTCTCCTTACTGTTCAAGGAGGGTATGATCATGATTCCTTTCGTACTCCGAATAAACCAATCATCACGGTGCAAGGAAGAAAACCTATAAGTCCTTATAATTATGCCAAGCAAATAACTAGAGAGAGTTATCATGCGGTTGCCCATACTTATCATACCAGAAATAATAGGCAACCTAGTCCTCCTTCTGTTATCCCAGTTTCTCTTCCGAATCCTCAACCAATTCTTCCACAAGCTCCCCGTATTTCGCAAGTTCTTGGAAAGGAATATGATCTCATAGAACAACTTAAAGCTACCCCTGCTAAGATATCCCTTTGGGATTTGATTCGAACTTCTTCCGCTCATCATGAAATGTTACAAGATGCCTTGAAAGATTTGAATGTTCCTCCACCGAATACATCTAGTAATATAGCATCCTTGGTTAACTCTGTGATGAATCCTAAAGCTCAAATTGTGTTTACCCAAGATGAGTTGCCTACTAGTGAAATCCAACATCAATATGATCCCTTGATGATTGTGGTTATCATGAAAGACACTGCTATAAGACGAACACTAGTAGATAATGGCTCTGGTCTTAATGTGTGTAGCATTAATCTTTTGCATAAGATGAATGTGGATACAGCCTTAATTGAACCGGACTCTCGTCCTATTCGAGCCTTTGATAATGTGGCTAAAACTTCATTAGGTACTATCACCTTACCCATCACAGTGGGGCCTGTTACTTTGCCTACACCTATCCATGTTATGTCGGGAAATCTAACGTACAACTTGCTACTGGGGAGACCTTGGATTCATAGTATGCAAGCTGTCCCTTCTACATTGCATAGACAAGTTAAATTTATTTATAACAATAAGACATATACCTTGATAGGTGATACTAATTTTCAAGCTTGTTTACAAACATCCACTTCTAAGGGAGATTCTTCTAAGCCGTCCTCATCTAGTGATGAATCTTTAAATAAGATACCTATTGGTGAATCCTCGCTCTCCGATGATCAAAATTCTTTGGATGAGTCTGGGGCTCTTGGAGAAGATTCTTCTCGACTTGAAACTACACATAAGAAGGATTTTGATCTTGGGAAGATCCTCGAAGACGACGATTGGGGATCCCTTGATTTTAATCCTACCTTTGTGGGTGAATATAAGGTTCCTTCTAGAGAAATTAAAGTTGAAAAGAAGGGAGAAGCTGAAAATCATAAAGTTGAAAAGAAAGAAGAAACTAAAAATCAATCAACCTTACCTGAATCTATAAGTAATAATTTTGTGGCCGCCTCTCAAACTTCTTCTCCTCACATCTCTAATTATGAAGAGTTTGATTCTTTGTCTTATGAAAAACCACCTTCTCTTCCTGAAATGGCTGATCATTATGGTCGTGGTTTTCGCATTTTTGCTAAGCATGCGTACCATGGAAAAGGTTGTGGTGCTCATGAACAAGGGATAAGAGTTCCTCTAGAGACTAATTTTCACAATTATGCCTTTGGACTTGGCTTTAATCCCTGCAAACGTACTAAAGCTTCTAAAAGACCATGCATTAGTGTTAATGCTATCTCTACATCTTTATCAATACAATATCCTGAGTATATTGATGGGGATCCTTCGTGTCCCTGTGCTTTGGATGTCTTCCCTACCGACGATGCTTTAGCTAAGTTCTTGGGAGCCTATGACACTCTTCCTCGTTATCATCACAATAGGGGACTCCCTTATTGTTTGAACACTGAAGCCTATTTTGGAAAAGAGATTGATAATGATGAGATTGTGAAAGAATTCCCTCAGTTAAAGGATACTCCTCAACAAAGTAATCTTCTCATAAGTGACACCACTGATGTTAAGATGGATCCTTGCAATAAAGAGAAATTCATTAAAATTGGGAAATGTTTGGATGAAGAGGAACAGAAACAATATGAAGAACTATTGCATGAATTCCCTGAGATCTTTGCTTGGGCATATTCTGACATGCCTGGTATAGATCCTAAGATCGTTACTCATAATATTGTCTTAGTTCCTGATGCTAAGCCCGTGAAACAAAAGATTCAAAAAATGAATCCTAAGGTGGCTCTGCTTGTTAAGGCTGAGATTGAAAAATTATTGGAGGCCGGATTTATTCGCCCTATTGACTATTCCCCATGGATTTCAAATATTGTCGCTGTGGCTAAACCAGACAACAAAATAAGAATGTGTATTGACTTTCGGGATCTAAATAAGGCTTCTTTAAAAGATGATTTCCCTCTTCCAAACATTGACATGATAGTTGATTCTACGGCAGGACATGCCTTGTTATCCTTCATGGATGGTTTTTCAGGATACAATCAAATTTTTATTAACCCTCAAGATCAATTCAAAACTGCTTTCACCACTCCTTGGGGTACGTTTTGTTGGATAATGATGCCTTTTGGACTTAAAAACGCCGGTGCAACTTATCAGCGAGCGATGACCCTTATCTTTCATGATTATATGCATAAGATTTTAGAGGATTATGTTGATGATATTTTGGCCAAATCCTTTCTTCGCATGGATCATGTTAAAATCCTTTGTCAAATCTTTGAAAGAATTCATAAATATCACATGCGCTTGAATCCCCAAAAATGTGTTTTTGGTGTGGATAGTGGAAAACTATTAGGGTTCATAGTTTCGCATCGTGGGATTGAGGTGGATACTAAGAAAATAGATGCTATTGTCAACATGCCACCTCCTAGAAATGTGTCTCAACTTAAAAGCTTACAAGGAAAGATTCAAGCTATTCGTAGGTTTGTGTCTCACCTTGCAGATCGTACCTTTCCTTTTACTCAACTTCTTAAAAAGGATATCACTTTTCAATGGAATGAGGATTGTCAGCAAGCATTTGAAGATTTGAAAGTGTATTTGGCTAGTCCTCCTATTCTTCAACCTGCCGAACCTTCTAAACCCTTCCTTCTGTATAAAGCTGCTTCCTCTCATGCTCTCGCAGCATTGTTGGCACAACATGATAAAGATGGTAAGGAATGTCCGGTTTATTACATAAGTCGTACCTTACTCGATTATGAGACCCGATATTCTTTGATAGAAAGACAATGCTTGGCCTTGGTATTTGCGACTCAGAAATTGAGACATTATCTTTTAAATTCAGAAGTCCATGTCATGGTAAAGTTTGATCCTTTGAAGCATCTTTTCTCTAAAACTGATTTATCGGGACATCTAGCTAAGTGGGTTATGATGTTAACTGAATTTGACCTTAAATTTGTTCCACAAAGAGCAATTAAAGGACAAGTGTTGACCGATCACTTAGTTGAGGCCCCTTCACCTTTCTCCTTCCCTAACCCTGAGTCCTTTCCTGATGACTTCATTCTTTCTATAGAGAAAGATGAAACTTGGGAGTTATACTTTGATGGCTCTAAGTGTCGTACGGGATCGGGGGCAGGTGTTGTTCTGATTTCTCCTACAAAGAAACCCATTCCCTTATCCTATCGTCTAAATTTCCTGTGTACTAATAACATTGCTGAGTATGAGGCTCTTATAGCGGGAATAAAAGCAGCCTTAGCTCTAAACATAAAACACATACATATCTATGGAGATTCGCAATTGATTATAAGACAAGGAACAAGAATATATCAAGCAAAACAAGACAAATTATCACAATATAAAGACCTTGCTATCTCTTTATTACAAAATTTCGATTCTTATACTATGGAACCCATTCCTCGAAAAGATAATCGACATGCGGATGCAATGGCATGTGTGGCTTCTCTTGTATCTTTAGAGGACCCTGTGGTTGATCTTAAATTTGTTATTCACAACCTTATTTCTCAAGCTATTGTAGACGATTCTAGCTTGGTAACATGTTGTGATTTTATAGACTCAGATGAATGGTACTCGCATATCGTAAGATATTTGACCGATGGTACCTTTCCTGATTCTGCTAATAGAAACACTAGGGCTAGAATCCGCAAGCTGTCTGCTAGGTATATCATTCTTTCTAATGTCCTTTACCGAAGGGGTTATGACGGTCTTCTCCTTCGTTGTCTTAACAAGTCGGAAATCCCTGTTGCTCTTGAAGAGGCACATTCAGGTGCCTGTGGGGGGCATTTTCGGGGCAAATCCTTGGTTCATAGATTGCTTCGTATGGGATACTATTGGCAAACTATGCAGAAGGATTCCTTTTCATTTGTTAAAAAATGTCATCAATGTCAACAACACAATAATCTGATTCATGCTCCTGCCCAAGAACTTCGTTCTCAAGTAGCTTCTTGGCCTTTCTCCGCATGGGGTTTGGATCTTATTGGAAAAATCTCCCCTCCTTCATCTCAAGGACACACCTTCATTATAACCGCAACAGATTACTTTACGAAGTGGGTAGAAGCTATTCCCCTTTGCTCTACCACTGCTGAAGTGATTTGTCAATTTCTTCTAGAAAACATCATTTCTCGATTCGAGATACCTTCTACTATTATCTCAGATAATGGGACATCGTTTAAGAACAAGGAAGTGAAGAAATTCCTCGAGAAGTATCATATCAAACATCAATTTTCTACACCATACTATCCTCAGTCAAATGGTCAAGCCGAATCATCCAATAAGATAATTGAACAAATTCTTCACAAAACCGTGAATAAGCATGGTAAGGATTGGAGTAACCAGCTAATCTATGCTCTTTGGGCCTACCGAATGAGTGTACGAATTGCTACGGGAACTACTCCTTATAATCTTGTTTATGGTGCTAACGCTATTATGCCTTTAGAGCTAGAGATTCCATCACTTAGGGTTTCTCTCAAAGGTATAGTAGATGATGACTCTTATAGAGAACAACGACTTCAACAGCTTGAGATGCTTGATGAACAGCGTATAAATGCTCTTGAGCATATTCAAGCGTATCACAAAACTCTACAACGAAGCTATAATGATAAGGTTATTCAACGTTCCTTCTCAGTAGGTGACTTAGTCCTTTATGAGAATCAGCGCAATGTGAATGTCTTACCTGCAGAAAAGGGAAAATTTAGTCCTAATTGGCTTGGACCATATATCGTTATTGAGGATTATGGATCAGGTGCTTACAAAATAGCGGATGTAGATGGTACGCCTCTTAAAGAACCTATCAATGCTATGCACTTGCGTAGATATTATGCTTAATTCTTCGTTCTTCATCTTTTCAATTCTTCAACATTGGATAATATGTTAGTGTATCTTAATTAAAGCAAAATAGAATTAAATGTTATGTTGTTTAATCTATATTGCTTCGTTCCTGACAAGCGTGTCTTCTTACTTCATGGTTTGTCTTGAATTCATTTATGTAAATTGTGAAAGATTTACATTTCCATTATGCTAGCATATTATACAGTGTCTTTATGTGTTAAGTAGAATCGTATCATGTTGTGTTTAAGTATAAAATTAAATCACATTAGTTATATGATTCTTAGACTTAATGCATATTTCTTCCTTATCATCAATGTTGTACTTGATTAAATATTTAGTTAAGTCACACATGTATCAATTTAATCATGGAGCATTGAGAAATCAATCACATGGAAATTAAATTCTGAACATACATGTACATTTACCAGACGTATTGGATTTAATCAAAACAAAAGATACATTGTTTTAAGCATTAAAGATAACACATTTGAGACAAAAGAGAAGCATGTATATATACACATATATATGTGTGGATCGTATACAAATATGGGTCACTATACATCCAAAAATGTGACCTCTCCTACATCATAAAATCATCTCCTATCCCTAGGGCTAGTGGCTGGAGAGTGTCGACTGGACGCTCCCTCCTGATCTGGCCGTGAAGGTGGACCCTTGGGTGTGTAGCGCGATACAGATCGTGAGTGACTCCGAGAGGAACTCCTGCGATCCCTATCCATAAGGATCGCGCGATAGGTGGTAGCCTCAGTCTGAGCCGCTGCTAGATCTCGCCGCGCCTGTTGGAGGTCCTCTGATAGGACTCTCTCTCTCTATCATGCCTGCTGGAGGTCCTCTGATAGGACTCTCTCTCTCTCCCTCCATATATCTACCTGTACTCGGAATGGGAAAAACAAATCCTCATGCCGACCCGCATTCCCCTGAGGCCTATAGGCAATCTGTGAGGAACTGGGGATCTGTGCTATCGTGGAAATATCTGTCATTGCCTGCTGAATTAAGGAACGCCACTCCTGCACATTAGCTGTGGCAGTAGAATAGATTTTTTGTTAGTACCATTCTATATCATCAAAACATCAATCAATCAATATAAACCTACTATACCTGGATCTCCCTCGCGCCAGTAGGGATCATGATATGGTAGTATCTGTGCCTGGGAACTGCTAGGCTCCCCTCACTCGAATAATCTATCCACGATGGGTGTAGGCTAGATGGTACTAGGGATAGTCCTCCGTATCGCCTCATGTTCCCCCTGTTGGGGAATAAGAGGTGGATCTAGTGCTATGGTATCATCTCCTGAATGGTGGGGAGCTGCATCCGACTCCTCCTCATCATCTCTATCCTCCTCCTCGACATCCTCATCCTCGTCCTCATCCGCATCATCACCTGCATCTCCCTCATCCTCCTCTCTATCTGTATCCTCCTCCTCCTCCTCGGCACTGGGCTGATCGCCTGTAGGTGGATCAGGATCTCCCGCCTCCTCATGACCCTCTCCCTCCTCTGGCTCCTCTGACCTGGATCCCTAGTCCTCGTCTTGGTCTCCATGTTTCCATGGGCCTGGATAGCCTGTCGGATGATCTGGTGGAAAGATAGGACCTAGATATGATCTCATAAACCATGAGACGTACCTCCGCTGTGCTCCAGGCTCTGCAGAGTAATCAGTGACTACATCCTGATCAGATCCCTCTAAGTCTGTAGTCTCGATATCATCTATCATCGGTCTCACTACTGCTCTAGGTCTGGGAAGGACCCGCGAGTGTCGAGTATAGATGGGCACATCGGCTGGAACACACTGCTCTAGCCCGAACTACCTCCGTACTCGGTCAAAGTAGAAAGGGACTATGATTTGTGCATATCGTCCCCACAGTAGGCGGTTCCTCTATAGACATGCTAACTGTCTCTCCATACCATCCCATCTGTGCATCCATAGGTAAGGTCTCCACACTGTCACCTCGGCTGTCACTCTGTCAAAAATCACTCTCCAATATAACAAATCTCCAAATCTCCACTCGCTGGTAAGTGGATAAGCGAACACCCTAGGTCGCTCGCTCGCTATACTCAGCGGAAAGCTGACGGGCTTGGTGCATGTGAAGTGCTCTAAAATCCACACCTGCAGAAGTGTGCATGTCATCAAACTGAATCCCTGTCCAAATACGTACTCCTCAAGGTCGTGATAGAGATGCGCAAGCATACTCCAACCCCAAGCATACACTCTCCTATGTCTCTCCATCGCTCTGATGCACCATGTGAGACCCCCATGCATGTGCGTGCCTCGCCCATTAGGGCAGACGACTAGTGCTATGATGGCTATCATAAGGCATCTCAGAAGGGGTACCTCCCCTATAGGATGTAAGAGCCAGCTGACCATGATGTGACCTCTCGTCTCGCTCGGCATGACTCTCCCTATACAATACACTTGCTCTCTCTGATGATCCTCCGCTGACCGATCGGTCGCGTATGTAACTGTCGCTCCTCTGATAGGAAGGCAAAGTATACGGTACACATCCTCGAGTGTGACCGTCAGCTCTCCTACCGGAAGGAGAAAATTGCATGTGTCAGGATCCCATCGCTCCATCAATGCCATTAGCATCGCAGGATGGAACCGAATGGCCGGCATGAGGATCACATACCACAATCCCACTATCGATAGTGTGTCTCTCTCTGACTGAGTAAGCCGCGGAATCTGATCTCTCAAACTGTGAAGAATATGTCCCACTGTATGCTCTCTCATGTACGGAAGGCCCTGCAACAAAAAAACATAACCATAATCAGTACTCGATCATCAAAATCGCTAATGCAAACTGTCGAACATCGTGTGCTAGTCCTAAAACCTCTCGCCAAGCCCTGATTAGGGATCATAGTGTCCTGTCAGGGACCATGGCGCCCTGTTAGGGACCATGGCGCCCTGAGGGGACCATGGCGCCCTGTCAGGGACCATGGCGCCCCTGTCAGGGACCATGGTGCCCTGGGGGGACTAGGGCACCCCACAGGGACCATGGCACCCTGGGTGGGCCCCGGTCAGCCTTCAGGGCCGCATACGATCATAGAAAAGTCAAACATGCAAAAAATCAAAAGTCAAACGTTCAGCAACTCACCTCGTCCAGTGGCTCGTCATCGATCACGGCCTGGCGTAGGATCTCGATCCTCGTGGGACACTCCGGTCATCGTGAAGGCATGATGATGGCTATGTGGGCTCCGCTGCACTGAATAGTATTCTGAAAACAACAAAGTGATGAATACAAGTGTCACTTTCGAGGTATATACTCTCGTTTGTTTATTCTTACTTTTTGAAACCCTAATTTTCCTCTACCATTCATTTTATCATAACTTGGGTTTGGGTGATGCGATTTTCGAGCCGTTTGTGGCATTGGAATTGTATTTTCCTTCCCCTACTCTTGGGATGTTCCAAAAAGTGCTCTGATGAAGCCTATTTAGTGAACACCCCTCATCAATACTACCTTACACAATTTGTTGCAAGTAAACATGCTACCCTGTTTCACCTCCCTAATAAGCAAGTCGAAATAGGGGGGGCATGTAGCTACTCACAGATTTCATCACTTTCCTTAGTAAGCATTAGGTGATTTTTGTGATCTAACGTGTGTTTTCTAGGGTGCGGTTCCTAACTGTGTACTGCAGATACCGCTGGGGGCTTCGTCCGACAACTTATGGATATATCCTTTTTCAAATAATGTTTACTTTCTGTACTTTAGCTTGCATATGCATGTAGTACTCATATGACCGCTAAAGTGGGGCTAAATGTAGCGTCGTAAATTGTACGCACTCGCTAGGGTGGTACAATTTCACACCTAGTTTAGCACCCGCCTTAGTGCATTTTACATTCTGCATTGCATTTCCCCTTTAGCACTTAATTAATCAAATTAATTAGGTCTAAGGTCCTATTTCATCATTCTCTACATCATAAAGTTGGGCCCTTTCACTAAAGCGCGCCCTTCGCATTTTATTCCTCCAATACATCACTCGATCAAAAACCCTAATTAAGTCCTATTTCAAACTTGGGGGCTTGATTTCGGGGGTCAAAACATCTCAAAATCACCTGTAACTTCGGGATTCTCTCTAAAATCATCATATCCAACGACCCTGAAAATTTGGTGAAAAGTTGTCGGGACCATGGCGCCCGGAGTGCAACATGGTCCCGGACATTTTTCCCAAAATTTTAGGAGCGTGATCCAATCATAAAATAAATCTTAACCCCAAGAAATTGGTGGGATATTCAATCTCTAGGTCAGCCAAAATAAGAATTTACGATCTAGGGTTTCCTACATAAGAGCTCTCTTTCTTCATTTGAGGGGATCCGAATTTTGTTTTCAGGGACTTCATATGCAGCGAAAGAGCAGATCTTTGAAGACTTCAACATCTTACAACATCTTTCTATCAAGCATCTATCAAATTCATTCATCCACTTAGGGCTTGGAAGACATTGAAGAACAATAGGAGATTACCGACTGAAGATTGGCTTGTACTCCTCCCTTGAGGGTTGGGTATGATTTCATGTTGTTTTCATGTCTTTACATAAGCTTCAATACATCATTTATTCATGCTTTAGATCACTTTGCATCTTGATTTAGAGCATTTACGTTATCATTTACAAGCAATTAGGGTTTACTTTCTAGGTTGCTCTAGTTTGCTTTCTTGCATTTTAGGACCTTGCACACACACTAGGTCTGCACACACAATACATTTTACAAAACAACTTGGCTATTCATGGAGGTGGAAATCACTGAAGTGGGGGTTTGACTAAGGCAAAACCCTATATAGCCACCCATACACCCTTTTCCAGATATCACTACAGGTTTCGGGATTCAGACGACGCCGCGAGATATAGATCTGGAGAGAGAAGGTCGAGACAGCACTCTATATCAAATTGCAGAGCAGAAGACTAGGATAGGGGTGCTGGGCACCCTGGTCCTGCCAGGACAGGGGCGCTGGGCGCCCTGGTCCCTGGGACAGAGGCGCTGGGTGCCCTGGTCCTCCGGACAGATAGTTTGCAGACAGCTTTCCGACAATGTTCCAGAGTGCAGAACAGCAGTTTCCGGTGCAGTTTTCAAGACAGTGGCACCCGCCCCCCCATCCCGAACATTTTCAGTCTGATTTTGACTCTGGGTACACATCTGCATTCTTATTTCATCCTTGTATTTACAGCTGTTCATTGTTTAATCTCAATTCTGCAATCTTGTTATTAGTTCATACTTGCATTTTGGGATTAGGGTTTGAACTTGCATTACTTGATCTTACAATTTCAACAAGGGAATAGAAATCCTAATAGATATCCCGTGGCTCTCTCTTTCACAAAAAGAAGTAGCCAATTGTGCGATATCTCTAGGCTCTTTCGTATTCCGTAATGTGTGTCAAAAGATAGGATTAGGGCATGATTAACCTAGTCTCGCTTTTTCCCCACACAACTTGCGCTGTGCTCCAGGCTCTGCAGAATAATCAATGACTACATCCTGATTAGATCCCTCTATATCTGTAGTCTCAATGTCATCTATCATTGGTCTCGCTACTGCTCTAGGTCTGGGAAGGACCCGTGAGTGTCGAGTATAGATGGGCACATCGGCTGGAACACACTGCTCTAGCCCGAACTGCCTCCGTACTCGGTCAAAGTAGAAAGGGAGTATGATGTGTGAATATCATCCCTGAAGTAGGTAGTTCCTCTGTAAGCATGCTAACTGTCTCTCCATCCCATCCCATCTGTGTATCCGCAGGTAAGGTCTCCACACCTTCACCTCGGCTGTCAGTCTATCAAAAATCACTCTCCAATATAACAGATCTCCATATCTCCACTCGCTGGTAAGTGGATAAGCAAACACCCTAGGTCGCTCGCTAGCCGTACTCAGCAGAAAGCCAACAGGCCTGGTGCATGTGAAGTGCTCTAAAATCCATACCTGCAGAAGTGTGCATGTCATCAAACTGCAACCCTGTCCAAATGCATACTCCTCAAGGTCATGATAGAGATGTGCAAGCATACTCTAACCCCAAGCATACACTCTCCTGTGTCTCTCCATCGCTCTGATGCACCATGTGAGACCCCCATGCATGTGCATGCCTCGCCCATTAGGGTAGACAGCTAGTGCTATGATGGCGATCATAAGGCATCTCAGAAGGGGTACCTCCCCTGTAGGATGTAAGAGCCAGCTGATCATGATGCGACCTCTCGTCTCGCTCGGCATGACTCTCCCTATGCAATATATCTGCTCCCTCTGATGATCCTCCGCTGACCGATCGGTCGCGTATGTAACAGTCGCTCCTCTGATAGGAAGACGAAGTATACGGTACACATCCTCGAGTGTAACCATCAGCTCCCCTACTGGAAGATGAAATGTGCATGTGTCAGGATCCCATCGCTCCATCAATGCCATCAGCATTGCAGGATGGAACCGAATGGCTGGCATGAGGATCACATACCATAATCCTACTATTGACAAAGTGTCTCTCTTTGCTTGAGTAAGCCACGGAATCTGATCTCGCAAACTGCGAAGAATATGTCCCGCTGTATGCTCTCTCATGTACGAAAGGCCCTGCAACACAAAAACGTAACCATAATCAGTACTCGATCATCAAAATCGCTCATGCAAACTGTTGAAAATCATATGCCAAGCCCTGATTGGGACCATGGCGCCCTGGTTGGGACCATGGCGCCTTGTCAGGGACCATGGGGCCCTGAGGGGACCATGGCACCCTGTAAGGGACCATGGCGCCCTGGGGGGACCAGGGCGCCCCACAGGGACCATGGCGTCCTACGGGGACCATGGCACCCTGAGTGGGGCCCGGGTCAGCCTTCAGGGCCCGCAAACGATCACAGAAAAGTCAAAATGCGAAAAATCAAAAGTCAAATGTTCAGTCAACTCACCTCGTCCAGTGGCTCGTCGTCAATCACGGCCCGGCGCAGGATCTCAACCCTCGTGGGATGCTCCGATCGTCATGAAGGCATGATGATGGCTATGTGGGCTCCGCTGCACTGAACAGTACTCAGAATCAACAAAGTGACAAATGCAAATGTCTCTTTCAAGGTATATACGTTCATTCCTTTACCTTTACTTTCAAAACCCTAATTTTCCTCTTTCACTCATTTCATCATAACTTGAGTTTGAGAGATGCGATTTTCGAACCGTTTGTTGCATAGGAATCGTATTTTCATTCCCCTGCTCTCGGGATGTTCCAAAAAGTGCTCTGATGAAGCCTATTTAGTGAACGTCCCTCATCAATGCTCTATTACATAATTTGTCGTAAGTAAACATGCTACCCTGTTTCACCTCCCTAATAAGCAAGTCGAAACAGGGGGGGCATATAGCTACTCACAAATTTCATCACTTTCCTTAGTAAGTATTAGGTGATTTTGTGATCTAATGTGTGTTTTGTAGGGTGCGGTTCCTAACTGTGTACTGCAGATACCGCTAGGGGCTTCGTCCGACAACTTATGGATATATCCTTTTTCAAATAATGTTTACTTTTCTGTACTTTAGCTTGCATATGCACGTAGTACTCATATGACCGCTAAAGTGGGGGCTAAATGTAACGTCATAAATTGTACGCACTTGCTAAAGCAGTACAATTTAACACCTAGTTTAGCACCCGCCTTGGCGCAGTTGCATTTTGCATTGCATTTTCCCTTTAGCACTTAATTAATCAAATTAATTAGGTCAAAAGGTTCTATTTCATCATCTTCCACATCACAAAGTCGGGCCCTTTCATTAAAGCGTGCCCCTTTCATTTTATTCCTCCAATACATCACTTAATCAAAAACCCTAATTAGGCCCTATTCTGAGCTTGGGGGCTTGATTTTGGGGGTCAAAACATCTCGAAGTCACCTGTAACTTCGGGATTCTCTCTAAAATCATCATATCTGACGGCCCTAAAAATTTGATGAAAAGTTGTCGGGACCGTGGCGCCCGGAGTGCACACGGTCCCGGACATTTTTCCCGAAATTTTAGGAGCGCGATCCAATCATAAAATAAAGCTTAACCCCAAGAAATTGGCGGGATATTCGATCTCTAGGTCGGCCAAAAGATGAAATTGCAACCTAGGGTTTCATACATAAGAGCTCTCTTTCTTCATTTGAAGGGATCGGAATTTTGTTTCCAGGAACCTCATATGCAGTGAAAGAGCAGATCTTTGAAGACCTCAACATCTTACAACATCCCTCTATCAAGCATTTATCAATTCCATTCATCCATTAAGGGCTTGGAAGACATTGAAGAACAATAGGAGATTACCGACTGAAGATTGGCTTGTACCTCTCCCTTGAGGGTTGGGTATGATTTCATGTTGTTTTCATGTCTTTGCATAAAGCTTCAATATCTCATTTATTCATGCTTTAGATCACTTTGCATCTTGATTTAGAGCATTTACGTTATCATTTACAAGCAATTAGGGTTTACTTTCTAGGTTGCTCTAGTTTGCTTTCTTGCATTTTAGGACCTTGCACACACACTAGGTCTGCACACACAATACATTTTACAAAACAACTTGGCTATTCGTGGAGGTGGAAATCACCGAAGTGGGGGTTTGACTAAGGCAAAACCCTATATAGCCGCCCATACACCCTTTTTCAGATATCAGTGCAGGTTTCGGGACTCGGACGACGCCGCAGGATACAGATCCGGAGAGAACAGGTCGAGACAGCACTCTGCATCAAATTGCAGAGCAGAAGACTGGGACAGGGGCGCTGGGCACCCTGGTCCTACCAGGACAGGGGCGCTAGGCACCCTGGTCCCTGGGACAGAGGCGCTGGGCGCCCTGGTCCTCTGGACAGACAGCTTTCAGACAGCTTTCTGATAGTGTTTCAGAGTGCAGAACGACAGTTTTCGGTGCAGTTTTCAGGACAGTGGGGCCCGCGCCCCCGTCCCACACATTTTCAGTCCGATTTTGACTCCGGGTACACATCTGCATTCTTATTTCATCCTTGTATTTACAGCTTTCCATTGTTTAAAGTTCAATTCTGTAATCTTGTTGTTAGCTCATACTTGCATTTTAGGGTTAGGAATTGGACTTGCATAATCATACCTTTCAATTACAACAAAGGAATAGAAACCCTAATAGGTAGCCCGTGGCTCTCTCTTTCACGAAAAGAAGTAGCCAATTGTGTGATACCTCTAGGCTCTTTTGTATTCCGTAATGTGTGATAAAAGGTAGGATTAGGGCATGATAACCTAGTCTCGCTTTTTTCCCCACATAATATTTAATATGTTATTCTTACGTTATACATTAATATTTAAATTATATATATAGTTGGTTGTATAGAAGAGTTTCAAAAATATGGATAATAATAGAGTTGCTTCAGGTACTAGCATTATCTTAAACAACACGATACTCACAATGCCAATTGATTTTATTGATTGTTCCCTTTTAAATATTATGGCACTCTTCCACTATCATTTGAATGTATCAGTTTCATATAATTAGAGACGTAATTAGAGACAAGTGGTGAAGATTTACCAGTCATTTGCATGTCAAATTATTTCAAAATTGAAATTTTATTTACAAACATTTTTATGTCATTGTAGATGCCTCTAAGCATAACTATACCTATGCTTAAATTAACTAGACACCTTTCTGTACCCTAGATATAACTAAGAACTTGTAGATCTTTGATGGTGAATGCCAGATCAAACAATTTATGACAGTAAGAAAAAGAAAATATCTATTAAAGAAATAGACAGACAAAGATACTAATAAAAAAAATTCTTGTCTACCATATATTGAATCTTCTTTTTTTATTGTCCCATCAATATAAAGAAATGTTTACCGAGCTTTTAAATGTAGGAATTTGATGGAATGAAACAAAACATCTGTTATTAAATGGTGAAAAGTATACATACATATCCTCCTGTTCGTTAGAAGAATGTTATTTATTGAGGTCTAGGCTACTTCCCATGTTTCATCTGCAGAGACCGAAGGTCTTAGAATAAGATGTGTCAATAAATTAAAAAATCAAATTAATGTGACCTTTGGACAGATCTATTTAGATGGTCATTTTTGCGTCCATGGGAGAGACACCAATGAAGCCGAAGCATGATGCAAACATATCTAGCTTAAGAGGGGGAGGAGAAGCAGAAAAATAGAACAAAATATTAAAAATTATCATTATCATATGCTGTAAAATTAGTGGATGATGAATATGCGAAAAGAACGTACCTGAAGTTTATTTTGATCTTGAGAAACAACATAAGCTCCTTTTCTCCTCCAGTGGAAGATCAAAAAACTTTCATTACCTAACAGAAACGATTCCATCGCACGTGTCATATACTAAGATTTTCTGTTACTGTAGACGAGAAATCTGAGGTGTCCAGTCCAAATAGTCTGGACCTCAATAAATTACCTGTTTCTGACGGACAGGATGATTTGGAGAAGGATTTTAATGTGGAGAATGGGTCGTTGAGGATCACCAATGAACAAGGATGGTATTGAAAGGAGGCTCAGTTTGACAGGATAATCTGAGGCCTCAGGAAACAGATCTAGCTAGAGGTGGCCGCCCATAAAGTGGAAACCTAAACCAATACACATTTAATTCTCCACCCCTTCATCACAATCCACGTTATACTATGGAGCAAGAGATTATGACTCACTGATTGAATCTATATAGCAACTAGGATGAATGAAGATGCAGTAAATGATGAATTTATACCAAATTTATAGAAGAGAGGCCACTCCTATCATGTGCTCTCAAATCGTTGCAAATCTGTAAGGTTGACTATAAAAAGTATTTAAAAAGGAAATCATAAATAATAATGAACAACAGAAATAATAAGAAATATTATTTTGTTAGATCATGTTGATCTTCTTGTTGTGAAGAGGTCTTGGTACTTTCAAAATCTATTTTTGATTCATAAATCCGTCAAAAGTGCTTAGCTTTATACCAAAAGGAGATATGGTTTATATTACAACAATTACGTGTATATATGTTACCAATAAAGCAGATTTTGTTTGTACATATGAGATGTTTTCAAACTAGTTTACTTGTCATTTATATTTTCAAACTAGAATAACATTAATCATAAACCTCATAATAAGTACACGAGACATATCATTCTGAAGGTGCCTCTTCAACTTTGACCACAAACCTAGTAAAAAATAAACACATTAAAAATTACATGTCTTTTATACTTATGAGAAGTTTTCAAACTAGCTTACCTGTCTTTTATATTTTTAAACCTAATTACCTTTTCTTTAGACTAACAAGAGGTTTTGCATATATTTTTATGGCTATCCAGATGCCTCTCGAACTTTGATCATAAACCTCGTAAAAAGTAAATATAATGTACATATGTTTATAAAATAATTGTGTAAGGGACATGAGACATATCATTCTCAAGATGTCTCTTCAACTTTGATCATGGACCTTGTAAAGAGTAAATGCATTGAAAGTTACTGTATTTTATACTTATTTGAGGTTTTCAAACTAGCTTACCTATCTTTTAAATTTTCAAACTAGATTAAATTTCCTTTATACTAATGAAAAATTTTCAAATTAGTTTTCCTGTCTTTATTAAATAATTGGGATATATACATGAGACATATCATTATCCAAGCATCCCCTTCAACTTTTATCATAAGCTTATTAAGGTAAATATAATTCATCTATTTTTATTAAGGAACAATGGGAAATACCTATCAAGTAGTAAACCACCAAGTAAACCAAGTGTGGGAATGATAATGCACATCTTCTAAGACATCCAAGTCATCACGGTGCATCTAAGAGTAATCTCATATGATGTCCATATCAAATAAATGCTGCTTGGTCATCCTACTAATAGAACGAAATGCCTGAACACATATCTCTAATCACAAGAGAATATCAGCATCACATATGTCTCCATGTATCCATGAGTACCTATAATCAATCAACCTATGCCAACTTCAAATTAAACATAGCACCACCATGAAGTAAACAAGAAAAAGACCATGTACCCAATACAAAGAGACCTTCCAAAATTAATGTCAAAGTTTGAACAACAAAATTAGGAACATAAACATGACATTTATGGATTGGAGAAGAAAAAGCCTTCATTGAAGATAGGCAAGGATAGGCCAACTTCACATGAAATTGCTCAGAATAAGGTATGATAACAAAGTCAACATCCATGGATTTGGTGTGAACTTCAACAGGAAGGGTGATAGAGCCAATGGTAGGACAAGAAAATGATGGTATGATGAAAGAATAAGTATTTGGTAGATTACTGAGAGGGATGGGGGGTGAATTAGTAAACTAAAAAATAGATACAAACTCCCAAACTCAAAATAAACTCATGAAGTAAACTTTCACTTGTCAAGATCAATACTCAAGAATACTCAACATCAACTAGTTAACTGTTATACCAACTTAATAATAGACAACTTCAATCTTGTAAACATCAAAATGCTTAATCAAATATCAACATATTCCATCTCTCAATGCTTCCTGTTAACATGCCTTATCAGAATAGTTAAGTAGTTAATCAAATAAACAAATGAGATCATAACCACAAAAGAATTCACCAGTTGACACAAATATTTATACGTGGAAAACCCATATAGGTAAAAAGCACGGTGAGATGAGACTCACAAGGATAGCTATCTAAACTCTTCTGCAGTTTGCTTGTTGGCATTACAATAAGTTTGTTAGTATGAGGATATTGTGAAGGTTGTTGGAGATTGATGATATAATTGATAAAGGATGATTACTGTTTTAATAATATTATTTTGTCATTGATGTCAAGCAATTGATTTTCTAATTCAGTATGATGTTGCCATATCTTAAAGAGTATGTTTTCATGAGTATAAAGATGTCGGTAAGTGACATAGAAAGAATGTGAAAATGAAGTGGAGTAATAAGTTATTCAATGGGAAACTATTCCCAAGTTAGACAGTGATGAGATTATGTTATTTTGATTGTTTTGATATCCTATATGTGTATTTGAAGATTGAATAAGAAGGAGAAAATATTTCATGCAATTAAATGAGTAAAGGTTGCATACTATTCTATTTTACGAAGCAAGGAGCTAGTCAATAAATTCCAAGGTTATCGGTGTCAGTTAAAAAAGAAACAAGTCACCGAGATGATATACACCGAGCTATGAATCGAGACGAATACATAATATCTACCGAGTAAAGTTCAAAATTAACCAAGTATCAACCAAGCAGTAATAGAATGCATTGGATGAATAGATACATTATTAAATGAAGGATGCCAATGAGCTGGAGATTTATAGAAGATTGGAATGTCATGCAAGAAGTTTGATAAGGATCAACGGCAATGAAAATTCAAGAGTTAGATCTACAACAAAGATTGAACAGTCATAACCGAGAACAAGTACCAAGGAAGGAGTACAAGTTCCAAGGCAAGATAAAACATTTTTTAGTTCGAAGGATTCAATGAACCTAATCAAGTTTGAAGATCTGATGGCTAAGATTAATCATGGGAAATGTGATTAAGGAGATTAAGTGGTTAGGAATTGCTTATAAATAAATAAAAGTTCATGAACAAAGTATGCGGGCAAATAGAAGAACAGTGATGCTGCTGAAGTGATTACAGAATACAGAAGATTGAAGATCTAATTGAAGAACAGAGTGAGAAACCCATCAAGGAGGAAGATAAGTCTTATGACAAGATGATTTTGAGCACATAGAGTTTGCTTTAACATTTTAGATGTGAAGTTGCAAATATATTTTATTACTATTATTTATTTTTGTAAGTGGCAGGAAATCTCTTAACCGAGTGGACCTAATAGTCTTATTTGTATATCCTCTAGAAAGGTTACATTCTAATTGAGTGTTTGAAATCCTTTGACAAGGTCACTTCTAACAAAGTGCAATATTTTAATAGATCTGATGGAAATCCCTTAATTGGGTCACATCTAGCAATGTGTTTATGTAATCTTTAACAGGATTCACTTTTAACAGAGCATAATCTAGAAGAGTATATTTTCATTGTGGGTCCGAAATCCCACATTGGTTTTTCACTATTTGGGTTTCCACGTTAAATCTGGTGTTAAATGTGTTTTGATGTTTCACATTTATCAGTTTATGAGTTTGAATGATTTACAGTCATAGTTGCATATCAAGTAAGTTCTACCGAGGTTGAATCTGATTAAGAGCTTGAATTATGAAGTTTATCTTATACACCCCCCCCTCTCATTAAACTAACAATTTTTATCATAGCTATAACTCCGAAAGAAAAGTTTAAAGGAGCTTGAGGCAACATCCGAAGATGTATAAAAGGGATGCACCAAAGTTGAACAGTTTCTACACATGGCAGAAAAGGATGAAGCTCTACTTATCTGGAATTAGAGAATATGCAACATATTATCTGGAGAATGATTACACTACACCGAGCACCTATCCTATGAAAATGGAAGAAATAAAGGCAAAGCAAGAACATACTCAAATAATGATTGAAATAACATCAGCATTGACCGACTCAGAGTTTAATGATATAGAAGGTTGTAATGATGCCAAAGCTATGTGGAATAAGCTTATATCTATGTATGGTGGTGATGAACATGTTCAAAGAGAAAAAGTAGATAGTCTAAGAGGTCAACTTGAATCCATGAGAATGAATGTAGGTGATAACATAATCCAATATAGTACAAGGTTAAAGGAAACTATCAATCAAAGCAAAGGAGCAGGAGGAACTATAGAAGAAAAGGATGTAACAAGTAAGTTGGTGAGAACACTTCTACCTGCTTATGCCATTCGAGTCTCTGCAATTAATGAATTAAGTTATGTACTAAACATGTCAGTCTTTTTTTATGCTACTATCGATAAGCTACATGCTTTTGAGTTAAGTAATTTTGATAATAGTGGGTCTTCGGTAAACAAAGTTGAATCTGCATTCAGTTCTTTTCATCTTGGTAAATCTAATGATTACAATGATAGAATGTATAAGTATGCTAAAGGAAATCATAGTGGAGCAAGTGAGAGATTTCGCAAAAGCATGGAAGAAGTACACAAACTATATGATGAAATAAGAAAGCAAGAAGAGTGTGAAGCATTATTGGCTAGAAGGTTACCGAGAGGCAAAGGTAAGTATAAAGGAAAGTTACCTTTAAAATGTTTTAACTGTGATAAAATTGGACATATGGCTTCTCACTATCCGGACAAAGAATCTAGTGAAAAGAGAGAATAATGATATGACAGACAGAAAGACAACCAATGCAAAGGGCATTGAGACTTTAGAAGGAGAGATAGAAATACATGCCTAGTAGTTGATGAGGAATCCAATGATGATAAATCTGATGGGACTGAGACAGAAGAAGTTGTATATGTGGTTATAAAAAATGGATCAAATGAAGAAAGGTATGAGGAAAAAGCCTTAATATCACACATAAATAATAATGATTCTTGGATCATAGATAGTGGATGCTCACATCATCTGACAGGTGATAAACACAAGTTTGTTAAATTAGAAGATTATGATGGAGGTTATGTAAGATTTGGTAAGGATGCACCATGTCCTATGAAAGGTAAAGTTTCTATCACACTTCTTGACAATGCTAAATGTGATGATGTATATTGGGTTGAAGGTCTGAAATACAATTTGTTGAGTGTAGCACAGCTAAACAATACAAGATATCGAATATAATTTCAGAAAGGAATTGTCAAAGTTCATGACAAACATGGAAAGTTGGCTGCTGGCAGGACTCAAACAAGAGGTAATACATTTCATCTTGACACAACTCGGAACAATTGTATGTATGCAAAAATAGAAGATACCTGGCTATGGCATAAAAGGTTTTGTCATGTAAATTTTGATAACCTGATCAAAATAAGTAAGAAGCACCGAGTAAGAGGTCTACCGAGCTTGGAAAAACCTGAGAATGCTATATGCCGAGGATGGTAGATGGGTAAGATGACAAAATCAAGCTTTACAAGTAAGTCTTACACTTCTAAATGAATTTTAGATCTTGTGCAGACTGATCTTTGTGGTCCTATGAAATTTCAAAGTTATTATGGTGATAAATACTTCATATTATTTGTGGATGATTACTCAAGGATGGTGTCAGTTATGTTTCTAAAAGAGAAATCAGAAGCCTTTCAAATGTTCAAATGGTATAAGGAAAGAGTGGAAAAAGAAATAGGAAGACAGTTGAAATGTCTAATATCTGATAGAGGAGGAGAGTTCATTTAAGATGAATTTAACTTATTTTGTAATGATCATAGTATAAAGAGACAAGTGTCTGCACTGAGGACACCACAGCAAAATGGGATAGCTAAAAGAAGAAACAGATCAATTGTAGATTGTGCCAAAACTTTGATGATAGAAAAGAGAGTACCTCAAATATATTGGAGAGAAGCAATAAGCACTACAGTTTACACCCTTAACCGAGTACAACTAAAGAAAGGAACTATGAAGACACCGTATGAAATCTGGTATGGCAAGAAACCAAATGTAAGTTATTTTAAAATATTTAGAAGTAGATGTTATGTTCACAAACATGACAGAAATGGAAAATTTGATCAGAAAAGTGAGGAAGGAACATTTCTTGGTTATTCCTCTAGGAGTAAAGCATTTAAGTGTCTGATCAAATCATCTAAGAAAATAGTGGAAAATGCAAATGTGAAAATTGATGAATTTGTAGAAAGGAATGATGAAGGAAATTCCAAACAACCAGATGATTATGAAGAGTTTGTATATGTACAGCCAAGAAGTCTTACCGAGAAAGCCGATGAAGAAAATACTTAGTTACCAAGTGATGAAGAAGATCATACAGAGCCTACCGAGCCTATATTAGCAAAATATGTCAGAAGAAATCATGCGTGAAGTCAGATTATAGGAGATAAGGATGCTCCAGTGATGACAAGGAACAAATTGAGACAAAACACATGTCTGATATCCAAGTTTGAACCAAGGATAGTAAAAGAGGCATTTAGCAATGAAGATTGGGTGAATGCTATGACTGAAGAGATTGAACAAATCAAGAAAAATGAAACATGGACACTGGTCCCAAGACCAAAAGAGAAAAATGTAATCAGTACAAAGTGGATTTTCATAAATAAGCTAAATGAAAAAGGTGAAGTCATTCGAAATAAAGCAAGGGTAGTTTGCAAAGGTTATGCTCAAGAAGAAGGAATAGACTATGGTGAGACTTTTGCACCTGTGGCAAGACTTGAAGGAGTGAGAACATTGTTGGCATATGCTGCTTACAAAAATTTCAAGGTATATCAAATGGATGTTAAATATGCATTTTTGAATGGTATACTAGAAGAAGAAGTCTATATTGAACATCCTGAAGGATTTATTGAAGAGAAGAATAAAGATCAGGTATGTAAGTTGAACAAAGATTTATATGGCCTAAAGCAAGCACCTAGAGCATGGTATGAAAGGTTGCACTCTTACTTAATAAAGATTGGATTTGTAAGGACTAGTGAAAACATCAACATGTATATGAAGAATGATAAGGAGAATAGAATACTGATTTCAGCTATATTTGTTGATGATATTATTTTTTGTGGAAATGATTCTTTATGTAAGAACTTTGGAAATGAAATGTGCAAAGAATTTGAGATGTCATTAATAGGTGAAATAAAGTATTTTATAGGTTTACAAATATTGCATGTGCAAAATGGGATTTCATTACTCAATCCAAGTATATAAAGGAAACCTTGAAGAAATTTGGAATGGAGGATTCTAAACGTATAAGTACTCCCATGACTACTAATTGTAAAATATCAAAGAATGATGAATCTACATCTGTTGATGAGACACTTTACCGATCTATGATATGAAAGTTGCAATATGTAGTTCACAACAGGCCTAATATAACACATGTAGTAGGTATAGCTGCAAGATTTTCTATAGATCCCAAAGAAACCCATATGACAACAATCAAGAGAATTTTCAGATACTTGAGAGGCACTGAAGATTATGGTTTACTATATGGGTGGGTGCAAGAAGTTGAGTACCACTATTTTTTTGTCGATTGATGTAAAAATTTGAGGCACCTAGAGTTTGAATCTGAAAAAACTTTAGTAATAGAAAATGTAGTGCTCGGAGTCTAATTTTCAAATATGTAATTTATTTCAATACCCACATGGTAAAAATTGTTTTTTAGTATGCATATTTAAAAACCACTTTTTCAAAATGCCTGTTTCACGACCATACCACACATGCGTACGACCACTATATTTTGATGTCAATAAAATAATCTTTGCAAATCCTTTTGCGGAAAGATACCTAATACACCAAATATTGATGAGAATATTTTTTCTTATTTTTTTATTGAATATATATTTTTTAATTAATTTTTAATTGACTATAAAGTACATTTTCAAAACATTTGGTGTACGACTACCATAATTTGATGAAAAATTCATATTTTTTAATTTTAATTTTTTTAACCTTCAAAAGAATTGTATGTAGATTGATATCATATAATTTATTTTCAAAAAAACCTAAAAACAAAAAAGTTATTAAAGTTTTACTAAACCTCACTATTTTACATTTAGGTACCACTTTTGATTAATAAATAATGCAAAAATAGTAAAAATAATCATATCACTATGAAATTTACATTTTTGAAATTAGGAAAGTGAGAACTCTAATGGGTTTTTGTTTCATCAAAAAAGACGATCAGGAAGACCTTCAAAAAATTATGGCAAGGCAGAAATTTGGTATTCAAGTGCCTTAGCCATTTTTTTGGAGGTCCAAGCATAGGCTTGGTTCCACCAAGCCTAATTTGAAGCAAAAGCCATGGCATAGGTGTGTTTCCTGCTCCATCTTTTATGAAACCAGTGCCCATTATTTAAAATTCAAAAAATGGGCACCCATTTTGAAATTTATAGTACTTTAAGAAACATGTGCCCGTTTTTAGAAACAGATACATGTTTTTAGAAACGGGTGCCCGTTTTTAGAAATGGGTACCCATTTTTCAAAATGTGCTCCTGTTTCTAAAAATGGTGCATCCGTTTCTCTACGACATTCCAATCCTAAACGGGCGCCCATTTTTCAAAACGTGCACCCATTTTATTTTATGGGTCGGGGCTCCGAAGCTAAACGGGTGCTCGTTTCTTAAAAAATGGGCACTCATTTCTAGCTTCAAATTTTTTTGCTCGCAGACTTTTGCAGAATTGGGACCCAACTTCTTGCACCCACCCATATAAAAGGAGGAATGATTTTGACTTAAAAGTCTATACTGATGCTGATTGGGCAGGAAATATTGATGACAGGAAAAGTACAAGCGGTGGAGCTTTCATTTTGGGAGAAAGACTATTGAGTTGGCTTAGCAAGAAACAAGGATGCATTTCATAGTCAATAGCTGAAGCTGAATATGTCACTGCAACATTGAATTGTACCAATATAGCATGGATCAAACAACTGTTGGAAGGTATGAATGAGACTATTACTGAGCCAGTAACTACATTTTGTGATAATACAAGTGCTATTAACATTTCAAAGAATCCAGTAATGCACTCTAAGACAAAGCATATTTCTATATAGTATCATTATCTAAGAGAAGAAGTTCAAGAAAAGAAAGTTATGCTGGAATATGTTAGCACAAAGGAACAAATAGCAAACATATTCACAAAAACACCGCTAAGGGACATTTTTGAGTATCATAGAAGTAAGCTAGGGGTCCTACCCCTATCTAGATGATATATTTATATATGTTTTAACAAGGAAATTACTTCACAGGGGAAGTAATCATGGATCAGTTTTACTTTTGGCATTGTTGTCAAAGGGGGAGAAGATTACAGGAGAAGTTTACAGCCCAAGGATTATAGGAGAAGAATTACAATAGTTCGAATCAATTGGGATAAATCAAAAGTTGAAATCAAAAGTTGGTATTGAAATCAATGCCAAAGGGGGAGATTGTTTGCATTACAATAAGTTTGTTGGTATGAGCATATTGAGAAGGTTGATGGAGATTGATGATATAATTGATAAAGGATTATTATTGTGTTAATAATATTATTTTGTCATTGATGTCAAGCAATTAATTTTCTGATTCAATATCATGTTGCCATATCTTAAAGAGTATGTTTTGATGAGTATAAAGATGTTGGTAACTGACACAGAAAGAATATGAAAATGAAGAGGAGTAATAAGTTATTCAAAAGGAAACTATTACCAAGTTAGACAATGATAATATTATGTTATTTTGATATCCTATATGTGTATTCGAAGACTAAATAAGAAGGAGAAAAGATTTCATGCAATTAAATGAGTAAAGGTTGGATACTATTCTATTTTACCAAGCAAGGAGCCAGTCAGTAAATTCCAAGGTTATCACTATCGGTTAAAGAAGAAACAAGTCACTGAGATGATATACACCAAGCTATACACCAAGCTATGAACCGTGATAAATTTAAAATGTCTACCGAGTAAAGTTCAGAATTAACCGAGTATCAAACAAGCAATAACAGAACGCATTGGATGAATAAATACATTATTAAATGAAGGATACCAATGAGCTAAAGATTTATATTAGATTGGAATGTCATGAAAGAATTTTGTTAAGGATCAACAGCAATGAAAATTCAAGAGTTATATCTACAACACAGATTGAATAGTCATAACCGAGCACAAGTACCAAGGAAGGAATACAAGTTCCAAGGCAAGACAAAACATTTTTTAGTTCGGAGGGTTCAATGAACCTAATCAAGTTTGAAGATCTGATGGCTAAGATTAATCATGGGAAATGTGATTAAGAAGATTAAGCAGTTAGGAATTGCTTACAAATAAAGAAAAGTTGATGAACAAAGTATGTGGGCAAATAGAAGAACAATGATGTTGTTGAAGTGATTACAAAATACAAAAGATTGAAGATCTGATTGAAAAACATAGTGAGAAGCTCAACAAGGAGGAAGATAAGTCTTATGACAAGATGATTTTGAGCACATAGAGTTTGCTTTAACATTTCAGATGTGAAGTTGCAGATATATTTTATTACTGTTATTTATTTTTATAAGTGACAGGAAATCTCTTAACCAAGTGGACCTAACAGTCTTATTTGCAAATCCTCTAGCAAGGTAACATTCTAATTGAGTGTTTGAAATCCTTTGAAAAGGTCACTTCTAACAAAGTACAAGATTCTGATAGATCTGAGGGAAATCCCTTGACCGGGTCACATTTACCAATGTGTTTATGTAATATTTAACAGGATTGGCTTTTAACCGAGTATACTTTAGAAGAGTATATTTTCTTTGTGGGTCCAAAATCCCACAATGGTTTTTCCCTATTTGGGTTTCCATGTTAAACCTGGTGTTAAATATGTTTTGATGTTTCAAGTTTATCAGTTTATGAGTTTAAATGATTTACAGTCATAGTTGCATATAAAGTAAGTTCTACCGAGGTTGAATCTGATTAAGAGCTTGAATTGTGAAGTTTATCTGATTCACCCCCGCTCTCATTAAACAAACAATAATGCTTCCAGTTATCATGGATTATCAGAATAGTTAAGTAGTTAATCAAGTCAACAAATAAGATCATAACCACAAAAGCATTCACCACTTGACACAAATATTTATACGTGGAAAACCGAAATAGGTAAAAAGCACAGTGAGATGAGACTCACAAGGATAGATATCTGAAGTCTTCTTAATTTTTCCCTGTTAGGAGCCATGCCTATTAAATCTTTTACAATAAGTCCTGTTAAGAACTAATTCTATCAGGAATCACTTGGTTAAGGGATTTACAAAAAGTCCTTGATGAAAAGCATAATACCCTGTTAGGAGTAACCTCGGTAGAGGGTTTGAGAATTCAAACTAATGGACCACCTTGTTAGAGTATTTATGAAGTAACCAAGCTTGTTAGAGCTTACCCAGTTAGGGGATTTTAATTATGCTGTAATTGTTAGAAAACATCGGGTTTTCTTGATCTATCTGAATAGCACTATATTTGCTTGATCGATTTTTCTTAAGCTTCAAATCTGCCTTTACATAAACTATAGATCCATCCACCAGTTTGGCAACCACACACTCAATTGATTTTTGTCAATCTTGGGAACACTTTTACAAAACAACTTCATCGACCTTAAATATAAATCAACTAGGTCAGTAACACAACAAAAACCTAATTCTCTTCATCAAGATTACAAACAAGTCGGTACAATCTTGACTGTTAGAAATCATAACAATCTCTTCACATTAATCAATAAAATTCCAACCGCTCCATTATCACTACTTCATTGGACTTTGTAACTCATCATGCGCTATGCATTAGATACAATTCTTCTTCTAATTCTTCTACTTCATTGGACTTTGTAACTCACGTAATTCTTCTCCTCAATCACATAATTATTCTCTCCCTTTGACAACAATGTCAAATTGAAAGAAAAATATGTAATGTTGAATTTTCACTGTGCATCAACAACATACTGCAACTAGATCCTCCCCCTTGTGGAATATATCCACTTCACCAATCCATGTAAAATTTTGCAATTTATTCAGGGACTGATGCAATCAGTATCATGCTCAACTAACTTCATTAAGGGGTACAACCCCTAGTTGTCTTTTAAGACACTCAAATGTAGTATTAGGCAGAGGTTTGGTAAAAATATCTCCAAATATAATGTCATCAACAAATACTTCACTGACTAGTATTTCATCTCCTTGAGACTTGAGATAAATGTTGTTGTCATCACTGGTTCTTGCAAAGCCTATCTTCATAAGATGTGTATAAAGCCTTTCATACCATGCTTTGGGTCCCTGTTTTAATCCATACAAAGCTTTATGCAATCTACATACCATGTCTTTCTCATCTGTCAGAGTATAACCATCAGGATTCTCTATATATAGCTCTTCTTCCAATATCCCATTCAAAAATGTGGACTTAACATCCATCTGGTATACCTTGAACTTCTTATGGGTTTCAAATGCAAGTGATGTTATGACACCTTCCAGTCTTAATACTAGTGCAAAACTTTTGCCATAATCTTCTCCTTCTTCTTACGCAAAACCTTTGCAAACTAGTCTTGCCTTGTTGTGAACTACAACACCATTTTTATTTAACTTGTTTATGAACACCCATTTAGTACCTATAACATTCTTTTTAACCGGTCATGGTACCAGGGTCCAAGTGTTGTTCTTCTCAATTTGATCGAATTCCTCTTCCATTGCTTTAACCTAATGATCATCACCAAATGACTCCTTAGCACTTCTAGGTTCAATGGTGGAAATCATGCAAGAGTTCTCTCTTATTATCCTTCTAGTTAGTACTCCAGCATCCTTAACCCCAATAATCTGCTCAGGACTATGGTTAAGTCTCACATACCTAGGAATAACATGATCATTCTCTTCAGGTTTAGCTTCTTCATTATCATCTTCTTCTACATTTATTTGTTCCGATTGAACAAGTGCATCAGAATTTTCTTTACCGGATTTAGATTTAACTGTTTCAGCTTCTAAAAGAAAAATGCAAGGATCTTCATCATTTTTCTTGAATTGGTTCCGTTTGAAATTTTAGGACATTCATCTACTCTGACATCAACACTCTCAACAATTCTTTATGTCTAGTTGTTGAAGCATTTGTAGGCCTTACTCTTGGTGGAATAGCCAAGAAATGTGCCTTCATCACTCTTAGCTTCAAACTTTCTTATATAATCACCTCTTTTAATAAAACATTTACTACCAAAGATCTTAAAATAGCAAACATCATGTGATCTTCCATACAAATATTCATAAGGGGTCTTGTCCTTACCTCTTTGTATCAGAAGTTGGTTCATTGTATAGACCATTGTACTTATAGCTTCTTTCCAAAATGTTTTTGCAACACCTCCTTGTATCAACATTGTCCTAGATGCTTCAACCACTAACCGGTTTTTCCACTCTGTGATACCATTCTTCTGTGGTGTCCTTGGTATAGAAAGCTACCACTTGACACCATTCTCATCACAATACTTAGTGAATTCCTCAGAAATAAATTCACCGCCTTGATATGTTCTCAGACATTTTGTCTTTTTACCACTCTCTTTCTCATCTAAGGCTCTGAATACCTTGAATTTACCAAAAGCTTCATTCTTATCCTTCAAGAATGTGAGCCACATCATCCTTGAACAATCATTAGTGAAGATCATGAAATATATATCACCTTGAATGCTTCTTGTTCTTATTGGTCCACATAGATTTGTATGAATGAGATCTAACAAGTGCTCTATTGAGAAGGACTTTCTCTTGAAAGTTCAAGAAGTCATCTTTCCTAACTAACATTCTTTGCAAAGAGCATTAACCAGTTTGTCTATTTGAGGTAGACCTCTTACTGTCTTAGCCTTACTCAATTTAACAATGTTATCAAAGTTAATATGACAAAATCTCCTATGGAAAAGCAAGCTATTATCTATCTTTACAATCAAGCTATTATCTATCTTTACAATCAAACAGTTGCTAAATTTAGGATTAAGATGAAATAAATTACCTCTGGTTTGTTTCCCAGTTACAATCAATTCATCTTGGTTGTCAAAGATTTTGCACATACCATGTATAAACTCTAGTGGGTGTCCTCTGTCATTCATTTGTGCCACACTCAAAAGATTGTGCTTTAAAAATTTAACCCAATAAACATCATCAACACTGCTCTTCCCATTAAGAGAAATAACTCCCTTACCTTTAACCATACACGGTGAGTCATTGCCAAATATGACAACACCGCCATCAAATTCCTTCAAGGAAAGAAATTTTCTCCAATCACTAGTCATGTGATGTGAGCAACCACTATCAATGATTCAATCATCAAAGTTATCCATCCTGGACACTAATGCTTTCTGATCTGATATCTCTTCCTTAATAGCCACAAACACAATACCTTCACCAGCTTCATCATCAGATTCTTCATTAGTAATATCACTGTCAATAGCTATAAGAAAATCTCTCTTACCTTTACCATTATACTTCTTGAATTTGTCTCTCTTTTATTCATTTTCACTATTAGGACAATTATCTGCTATATGACCAATCTTGTTGCATGAAACAAATTTCAACGGTAGCTTACCTCTATATTTGCCAGTTCTTTTAGGTAGTCATTTTGCCAATAATGCATCAAGCTCCACTAAACTGTCTGCATCATCATCATCTTTGTTGGATCTAGATTCATAGCTATGGCCGGTATCTCTACTTCTTCTCACAGATAGGTTAGAGACAGAAGCTTAGAATGCAAATTTAGATTTTTGTACACTACCATCATAGCCATTTAATTAAAAAGTAGTAAGTTTTCCAATGATAGAGTCAATAGTTACCTTAGTTTTGTCAATGGATTTTAGCTCCTGAATAGCTGCAACTCCGATAGCATAGACCGGTAATAGGGTTCTTAGTACCTTACTAATCACTATGGCGTCGTCCACTTTCCCTCCTGCACTCTTTATTTTACCAACTATATCTTTTATCCTTTGACCATACTTCTAGATATTCTCACTTTCAGACATTCTCATGTCATCAAACTTTCCTCTTAGACTCTCCTCTTTAGTAATCTTAACATGTTCATCACCGCTATAAATCACTTCAATTTTTTTCCATACTTCATATGTAATTTCAAGACCATGAACATCTACATATTCAGCATTAGACATGGAACTTATAATAGCCTCCAATGCTTGATGATTCTCTTGCTATTCATTCTTATGATCATCAGTCAATGTTCCAGTAGGTGAAATATACTTAGTTTCTACATGCTCTCAATACTGACTACCAGGACTCTTAATGTAAATCTTCATTCTGTCGCTCCATATCTTATAGTTTTCTTTGTTGGACTTCAAAGCTTCCTTCTTCATCATGATCTACAAGATCTTTTCTTCAAGCTATTAGGTTTTAGGTTAAAGAGGACCTAAGACGCTTTGATACCAATGGATGGTATGATGAAAGAATAAGTATCTAGTAGATTACTAAGAGGGGGGAGGTGAATCAGTAAACTAAAAAACTGATACAAACTCCCAAACTCAAAATCAACTCACAAAGTAAACTTTCACTTGTCAAGATTAATACTTAACAATACTCAACATCAACCGGTTAACCGTTATACCAACTTATGTTAGAACTTAGAGGCAACTGAGAGGGGGGTAGTGAATCAGTTTTCTATTAATTTCAACCCAAATATAACTTAATCAAACTTTATACTTAATAGCGGTAAACCAAACTTAATGTCAGTTGACAGGTTTGCAGTTAATATTACTACCTATGAAACTTAATGCATGGAATAGAAAGAGAAACAACACCACAACACATAACAAAAATATTTGTACGTGAAAACCCTGTAAGAGAAAAAACTATGGTGGAAAACCTTACCCAGAATTAGATGATACTACTGCAGATAGTATGTGTATACAAATGGGATCTACATATGCAAAAAGGCCAACCGCCTAGACCTCACTGCTCAATCACAAGATAGGAGTCACACTACCTACAATTGGATGATTAGATCCAATGATAATGTACTGCTCAAAGTAGCATCTCCAATGCTAGATTCAGTACTGGTTAAGCTCTGATAATCACCTTCAAACCTTCCTTGAACCTTCTCTATGATCTGCTCATATGGTCTTGAATATTTGCACATACCATGTTACAATACCATAACCATATACTGTCTCTCTATTCTATTTCTTCCTTGCTCCCATCATCTCATAAATGAGATCTTACATATATATCAAAATCTAAGACCAAATGTGTAGGTCGGCTAATTAAGAATATTACAATTAAATCAATTATAGATAAGTCTAGATGTGATACATCATGTCGGCTCAATACAGTTACAAGAATATTCAATTGATTAAATCATCTCCATAACATGTTGTGCTGATCTGGAACAAATAATGTTTATTGGTCCATAACCTAGATCAGTTTGCCAGTAACAACAAATATGTCAACCCAATTAGACCAATAACCAAAATACCAAAACCAAGTGTCCAAACCATGTCTTTGACATAACCAAGTGATCTCCAGATGATAACAAGTCATCCTTAGTGTCGATGAACAATATAACCCATCGGTGAGCAATATACCAGTGACTGTGCATAAGTCACTAAACTTTCCAGTGAACATAACTAAAGATCTCCAGAAGGATAAGTGCTGATAATTGTTGACATCAATGACAAAGCCAATGCAACACATCCATAATACCAAAAATATCCCCCTTTGGAATTAATGGTAACACAAGATGGCAAAACATCTAAGTGCCAAAATAGAATGTCAAAAACCAAAAACCAACAATCTCCAGAATAGATCAATACTAGAAATCAAAATATAAATGCAGAGAGTATATATCACTCCCCCAATAAGTAATCTCTCCCCAAAGAATAATGTTTGTTTTTCCATAGATATCTCTCCCCCTTTGACATCAAATGTCAAAGCAATACAAATATTAGATACAACCAATTCATAGAACCAATTACAATAACTAATTGTTATATCCAACTTCTCCCCCTAAGAAGTAGCTCTCCTCCATCAAAGCTAGAAATTTTTTTCTCTATTAATTATGTTGGTTTGATGTCAATCATCAGCTGTCTAAGTCTCTACTGATGAGGGTATAACCCCAAGCTACTCTCTGAGATACTCAAAAGTTTTCTTAGGCAAAGGCTTAGTAAAGATATCTGCAATCTGCTCTTTAGTATTCACATAAACCAATCTCACTTCTTTTTCTTCAACATTCTCTTTCAAAAAATTATATTTCATGGAAACATGTTTAGTTTGAGAGTGAAATACCGGATTCTTAAATATATCAATTGTTGTTGAATCATGATCTCAGTAGATTGAAATCCATTTCAACATTGTAGTAATCTTAAACCAGCTCAAGAAGTCATTATTCCTCATAATAAGGAGGCATCATCTTTGAACACACAATCCAAGGAACAATCATTTGCCTCTATTTTGTCAAGTATGGAAAAACAAATGTAGCTAAGAGATCGAGGGAACAAAGAATATTCAATATCACAATTACCACTTTCTCCTAAATCTTTTGGAAAACCATCAAACTCTAAACAACAACCAACTGTAAAATATCTTCTGATATTTGATGGAGCATTTGTTAGTGTTGGAACCTTATCAGAGGAAATAAAAGACAAAGATGTGCCACAGTGCCTATACAAGGAGGAAGAATTTCAACAAAATATCAACAATGTCCACATACCTACATAAAAGTATGGAAAATGATTTAACATTCTCAGAAAAATGGGATACACTGGAACAGGTCCTATAGGAAAAAGAAAAGAAGGTATCTCAAAACCTATTCAACCTCATACTCAGCAGTCTACTGACAAAATAGGCTTAGGGTATGGACAAGTTACTTTACTAGAAGACACATCTTTTAGCCAACAACAAGAGGAATATGAAAAAAAACAAGAACAACTAGAAATTGAAAGAGAAGAAACATATATAAGCAACAAACACCAGCAAACATGAAATGGGAAAAGATGCAAGCTTTTTTGCTAGAAGAGAAACAAATTAAAATCACCTCTCAAACAACATTAAATATCAATCAAAACAAGAAAGGAGCTAATATAAGTCAAGGAGAGCTCAAAGAAAAGTTGGCATAACTCAACCTCAAACCTGAAGATATTGAATATGAAAGAAGAAAAGATATAGCAACAAAAGCTGACAAAATAAATAAAATACTATATGAACAAATCTATAGATTGCAGGCTGCAAGTGATACAGATTCTAATGAATGGGAATGGGATTCCTATCACTATGGAGAATCAAATGAAGAAAATTGCTTTGAAGGAGATGTAGGAGTTGATGTAGTGCACATGTATGTCGGGCAAACATTAGGAACTAGTTCACTTGAATTAGAACCACATTTGGCTAACTTGGACTTAACTGAGGATGATCAAGAACTTAATGTGCAAGGTCATTATGATGATAGTATTGTTCTAGACATGGAAATACATATCACAAGATCTGACATGTCTATCATGACCCCTAATATCTTTGACATAATTAAACATGAGGATCCTATATCCTTAATCCCTCTTGAACCTATGGATTGGGAATATGAAGGACATACCACCATTAATACCTTTTTGAATGACCATGCCATATTTGTATATCCTAATATAATCAAACCTATAACACTCTCACCAGAAATTTCAATGATGCATCTTCCAGTCAAGTGGGTGCCAAATCTCCTAGTCGCAAAAGTGAAAATAATGAAAAGAATATCATGTCCTATGCTGAAAACCATTTATTGGCAACATTAGATCAGGAAAAAGTAAAAAGAAAGGATGCATCTAATGGTGGAAACATCCTTGAGGCACTGAAAGATGGGAGATTTGATACCTTACCTGAATTTTATCAAGAGAGGTCATTTATATTGATGGAACCAACAAAGGTAGTTATCATTGGCATAGCTGATCAATATCTAGCAACTTCTCTATCAAAACTAGCAAGGTAAAAATATTTGGAACCTTTTAAAAGATGGCAAATCAATTTTACTTTGTCATATGCAGACATTCCAGAGTTTGATCCATATCTTACAATACATCACCCAAATATCAGTCCAAGAGCAAGAATCAATAATAGAACACAACATGGATCAGGAGCAGGTATTCTATTCATCACATGACAAGGTCATACAATTCCAAATGCATACAAATTAAGTTTTCCATGCACCAACAACACAACAGATTATGAAGCTTTGGTAACAAGTATCAAAATGGCTATAGAATGGAACATTACACAATTTCAATTCTTTGGATACTCTCAGCTTGTTATTAATCAAATTAATGATGATTATCAAATAAAGGCTGAAAATTTAATGCCTTATAAAAAGATGGGTGATGATATCAAGAAATACTTTGTAGAAATAACTTTTTAGCAGATTCCAAGGAATGACAACAAAGCAGTAGACATCATGACTAAACTTGCTTCTATCCTTCAGACACAGGAAAATAAATAGTTTTATGAATTCCTGGTGGAAGAGTTGCTTTACCCTCCTCATAATTGTCCCGATTCCCAAACTATTTGTCACCTTGTGGGGCATGATTCCTTCTGCTATGAAAAAACTTACACATACCTGAAAGATAATATCCTCCCTCCAAACTTATCAAAACATCAAAAGAGAAACTTTATTCGCTAATCCTCCCATTTTACTCTTGTCATGGATACCCTATTTAAACGACGTCTAGGTGGTACTCTTTTAAGATGTCTCAAACAAAAAGAATCTAAGAATGCCTTACATGAAGTCCACAATGGCATTTGTGGCACCCATTTTAGCATTTTGCATTTTGCATTTTTGCATTTTGCATTTTGCATTTTCTATTTTGCATTTTGCATTTTTGCATTTTTTCATTTTAGCAGTTTCGCATTTAGCATTTTAGCATTTTAGCATTTAGCATTTAGCATTTTTGAATTTTAGCATTTTAGCATTTTAGCATTTTAGCATTTTAGCATTTTGCATTTTGCATTTTGCATTTTGCATTTTAGCATTTTAGCATTTTGAATTTTAGCATTTCAGCATTTTAGCATTTAGCATTTTAGCATTTAGCTTTTTTGCATTTTGCATTTTGCATTTAGCATTTTTGCATTTTTGCATTTTTGCACTTTAACATTTTAGTATTTACCATTTTACCATTTAAGCATTTACCATTTTATCATTTTTGCATTTTAGCATTTTAGTATTTTGCATTTTAGCATTTTTGCATTTAGCATTTCAGCATTTCAGCATTTTAGCACTTTTTCATTTTAGCATTTTAGCATTTTGAATTTTAGCATTTTAGCATTTAGCATTTAGCATTTTAGTATTTTAGCATTTAGCATTTTAGCATTTAGCATTTTAATATTTAGCATTTTTGCATTTTGCATTTTGCATTTTTGCATTTTTGCATTTTAGCATTTTAGCATTTTAGTATTTAGCATTTTAGCATTTTAGCATTTTAGCATTTAGTATTTTAGCATTTTAGTATTTTAGCATTTAGCATTTTAGCATTTTATCATTTACCATTTTTGCATTTTGCATTTTGCATTTTCCATTTTAGCATTTTTAGAATTTAGCATTTTTGCATTTTTAAAATTTTAAAATTTTATCATTTAGCATTTTAGCATTTATGCATTTTAGCATTTTGTATTTTAGAATTTTGTATTTTAGCATTTTAGCATTTTAGCATATAGCATTTTAGCATTTTATCATTTAGCATTTTTGTAGTTTAGCATTTTGGCATTTAGCATTTAGCATTTAGAATTTTGCATTTTAGCATTTTAGCATTTTAGCATTTAGCATTTTATGTTTTTAGCATTTTAGCATTTGACATTTTGCATTTTTTGCATTTTACCATTTTAGCATTTTCCATTTTAGCATTTTAGCATTTAGCATTTTAGCATTTTAGCATTTTAGCATTTGACATTTCAGCATTTTAACATTTTCGCATTTAGCATTTAACATTTTTGCATTTTGCATTTTGGATTTTTCATTTTAGTATTTATGCATTTTAGTATTTTGCATTTTACCAATTTGCATTTTAACATTTTAGCATTTTAGCATTTTAGCATTTTGCATTTTAGCATTTTTGCATTTTGCATTTTAGCATTTTTGCATTTTGCATTTTTGCATTTTGCATTTTAGCATTTTAGCATTTTAGCATTTAGCATTTTTGCATTTTTGCATTTTAGCATTTTAGCATTCAGTAATTTAGAATTTTAGCATTTTAGCATTTTGCATTTTAGCTTTTTTTCATTTTAGCATTTTAGCATTTAGCGTTTTAGCATTTAGCATTTAGCATTTAGCATTTTAGCATTTAGCATTTTAGCTTTTATGCAGTTTAGCATTTATGCATTTTAGCATTTTGCATTTTAGCATTTTAGCATTTTTGCATTTTACATTTTGCATTTTGCATTTTGCATTTTGCATTTTGCATTTTGCATTTTGCATTTTGCATTTTGCATTTTGCATTTTAGCATTTTAGCATTTTTCATTTTTACATTTTAGCATTTTAGCATTTTGCATTTTAGCTTTTTAGCATTTTAGCTTTTTAGCATTTTAGCATTTAGCATTTAGCATTTTAGCATTTTAGCATTTTAGCATTTAGCATTTTAGCATTTTAGCATTTAGCATTTTAGCATTTAGCAATTTAGCATTTTAGCATTTTAGCGTTTTAGCATTTTAGCATTTAACATTTTTGCATTTTTGTATTTTAGCATTTTAGCATTTTAACATTTTAACATTTAGCATTTTAGCATTTTAGCATTTTAGTATTTAGCATTTTAGCATTTTAGCATTTTAGTATTTAGCATTTTAGCATTTAGCATTTTAGCATTTTAGCATTTAGCATTTTAGCATTTTAGCATTTATGCATTTTAGCATTTTGCATTTTAGCATTTTGCATTTTAGCATTTTTGAATTTTGCATTTTAGCATTTTAGCATTTTAGCACTTAGCATTTAGCATTTTAGCATTTTAGCATTTTAGCATTTAGCATTTTAGCATTTAGGTTTCTTGCATTTTGCATTTTTGTATTTTAGCATTTTAGCATTTTAGTATTTTGCATTTTAGCTTTTTTGCATTTTGCATTTTAGCATTTTAGCATTTAGCATTTAGCATTTAGCATTTAGCATTTAAGCATTTAGCATTTTAGCATTTAGCATTTTTTCATTTTGCATTTTGCATTTTGCATTTTGCATTTTGCATTTTAGCATTTCAGCATTTTTGCATTTTAGCATTTTAGCATTTTTGCATTTTTGCATTTTAGCATTTTAACATTTTGCATTTTAGCATTTTAGCATTTTAGAATTTAGCATTTAGCATTTTAGCGTTTTAGCATTTAGCATTTTAGCATTTAGCATTTTAGAATTTTAGCATTTAGCAATTTGCATTTCACATTTTGCATTTTGCATTTTGCATTTTGCGTTTTGCATTTTAGCATTTTAGCATATTTACATTTTAGCATTTTAGCATTTTGCATTTTATCATTTTAGCATTTAGCATTTTGCATTATGCATTTTGCATTTTGCAATTTAGCATTTTAGCATTTTAGCATTTAATATTTTTGCATTTTTGTATTTTAGCATTTTAGCATTTTAGCATTTTAGCATTTAGCATTTTAGCATTTTAGTATTTAGCATTTTAGCATTTTAGCATTTTTGTATTTTGCATTTTAGCATTTTAGCATTTAGCATTTTAGCATTTAGGATTTTTGCGTTTTGCATTTTGCATTTTGCATTTTGCATTTTGTATTTTGCATTTTCACATTCTAGCATTTTGCATTTTAGGATTTTAGCATTTTGCATTTTTGCATTTTCGCATTTAGCATTTTAGCATTTAGCATTTTTGCATTTAGCATTTTTGCATTTTGCATTTTAGCATTTTAGCATTTTAGCATTTAGCTTTTTTGCATTTTGCATTTTGCATTTTGCATTTTGCATTTTGCATTTTAGCATTTAGCATTTTAGCATTTTTGCATTTTTACATTTTAGCATTTTCGCATTTTGCATTTTAGCGTTTAGCATTTAGCATTTTAGCATTTTAGCATTTATGTATTTTAGTTTTTTGAATTTTAGTATTTAGTATTTTTGCATTTACTATTTTAGCATTTTAGCATTTAGGATTTTTGCATTTTAGCATTTCAACATTTTAGCATTTTAGCATTTTAGCATTTTAGCATTTTAGTATTTTAGCATTTTAGCATTTAAGCATTTTAGCATTTTAGTATTTTAGCATTTTAGCATTTTTATTTTTTAGTATTTTAGCATTTTAGCATTTTTGGATTTTAACATTTTAGCATTTTGCATTTTTGCGTTTTTGCATTTTTGCATTTTTACATTTTAGCATTTTTGCATTTTGCATTTTTGCATTTTAGCATTTTGCATTTTTGCATTTTAGCATTTAGCATTTAGTATTTTAGCATTTTACCATTTAGCATTTTACCATTTAGCATTTTACCATTTAGCATTTTACCATTTTAGCATTTAGCATTTTTGCATTTTGCATTTTGCATTTTGCATTTTGCATTTTGCATTTTGCATTTTAGCATTTTAGCATTTTAGCATTTTTGCATTTTGCATTTTGCATTTTGCATTTTGCATTTTGCATTTTGCATTTTAACTTTTTGCATTTTAGTATTTATTATTTTTTTATTTTAGCATTTAGCATTTTAGCATTTTGCATTTTAGCATTTTAGCATTTTGCATTTTAGCCTTTTAGCATTTTAGTATTTAACATTTTAGCATTTTAGTATTTTAGTACTTAGCATTTTAGTTTTTAGCATTTAGCATTTTAGCATTTTAGCATTTTAGCATTTATGCATTTTAGAATTTTGCATTTTATCATTTAGCATTTTACCATTTTAGCATTTCGCATTTTTGCATTATGCATTTTGCATTTTGCAATTTATCATTTTAGCATTTTAGCATTTAACATTTTTGCATTTTTGTATTTTAGCATTTTAGCATTTTAGCATTTACCATTTTAGGATTTTAGTATTTAGCATTTTAGCATTTTAGCAATTTAGCATTTTAGTATTTAGCATTTTAGCATTTTAGCATTTAGCATTTTAGCATTTTAGCATTTATGCATTTTAGCATTTTGCATTTTAGTATTTAGCATTTTTGCATTTTAGTATTTTGGCATTTTAGCATTTTACATTTTAGCATTTTAGCATTTTTGCATTTTGCATTTTAGCTTTTTAGCATTTTAGCATTTAGCATTTTAGCATTTAGCATTTAGCATTTTAGCATTTTAGCATTTAGCATTTTTGCATTTTGCATTTTGCATTTTGCATTTTGCATTTTGCATTTTGCATTTTTGCATTTCAGCATTTTTGCATTTTAGCATTTTAGCATTTTAGCATTTTAGCATTTTTGCATTTTTACATTTTATCGTTTTAGCATTTTGCATTTTAGCATTTTAGCATTTTAGCATTTAGCATTTAGCATTTTAGCATTTTAGCATTTTAACATTTATGCATTTTTTCATTTTGCATTTTATCATTTAGCATTTTACTACTTTAGCATTTAGCATTTTTGCATTATGCATTTTGCATTTTGCAATTTAGCATTTTAGCATTTTAGCATTTAACATTTTTGCATTTTTGTATTTTAGCATTTTAGCATTTTAGCATTTAGCATTTTAGCATTTTAGTATTTAGCTTTTTAGTATTTTAGCTTTTTTTGATTTTAGCATTTTAGCATTTTAGCATTTTACATTTTAGCATTTTAGCATTTTGCATTTTTGCATTTTTGCATTTTTGCTTTTTTGCATTTTAGCATTTTTACATTTTGCATTTTTGCATTTAGCATTTTAGCATTTTAGTATTTAGCATTTTAGCATTTTAGCATTTTAGTATTTAGCATTTTAGCATTTTAGCATTTAGCATTTTAGCATTTATGCATTTTAGCAATTTGCATTTTATCATTTATCATTTTACCATTTTAGCATTTAGAATTTTTTCATTATGCATTTTGCAGTTTGCATTTTAGCATTTTATCATTTTATCATTTAACATTTTTGCATTTTTGTATTTTAGCATTTTAGCATTTTAGCATTTTAGTATTTAGCATTTTAACATTTTAGCATTTAGCATTTTAGCATTTTTGCATTTTTGCATTTTAGCATTTTAGCATTTTTCATTTTAGCATTTTTGCATTTTGCATTTTAGCATTTTAGCATTTTTCATTTTAGCATTTTAGTATTTAGCATTTTAACATTTTAGGATTTAGCATTTTAGCATTTTAGCATTTTTGCATTTTTGCATTTTAGCATTTTAGCATTTTTCATTTTAGCATTTTTGCATTTTGCATTTTAGCATTTTAGCATTTAGCATTTTTGCATTATGCATTTTGCATTTTGCATTTTGCATTTTAGCATTTTAGCATTTTTGCATTTTAGTATTTTAGCATTTAGCATTTAGCATTTAGCATTTAGCATTCTATCATTTTTGCATTTTTGCATTTTAGCATTTAGCATTTTAGCATTTTAGTGTTTTAGTATTTATCATTTTATCATTTTAGTATTTTAGTATTTAGCATTTTTGCATCTTTACATTTTAGCATTTTAGCATTTAGTATTTTAGCATTTTTGCATTTTTGCATCTTGCATTTTGTATTTTTACATTTTGCATTTTGCATTTTGCAATTTAGTATTTTAGTATATTAGCATTTTATCATTTTAAAATTTTTGAATTTTTGTATTTTAGCATTTTAGCATTTTAGCATTTAGCATTTTAGCATTTTAGCATTTTAGCTTTCAGCATTTTAGCATTTTAGCATTTTGCATTTTTGCATTTTAGCATTTTAGCATTTAGTATTTTACCATTTTAGCATTTAGCATTTTTGCATTATGCATTTTGCAGTTTGCATTTTAGCATTTTAGCATTTTAGCATTTAGCATTTAGCATTTTAGCATTTTAGCATTTAGCATTTTAGCATTTATGCATGTTAGCATTTAGCATTTTAGCATTTTAGCATTTAGCATTTTTGCAATTTATATTTTGCATTTTAGCATTTTTGCATTTTGAATTTTGCAATTTAGCATTTTGCATTTTAGCATTTTAGCATTTTAGAATTTTTTCATTTTTATATTTTAGCATTTTAGCATTTAGCATTTGAGCATTTTAGCATTTTAGCATTTTAGCTTTTAGTATTTTAGCATTTTAGCATTTTGCATTTTTGCATTTTAACATTTAGGATTTTTGCATTTTTGAATTTTTGCATTTAACATTTCACCATTTTAGCATTTTAACATTTATGCATTTTAGCATTTTAGCATTTTAGCATTTAGCATTTTATCATTTTAACATTTTAACATTTATGCATTTTAGCATTTTGCATTTTACGTTTTAGCATTTTAGCATTTAGCATTTTACTATTTTAGCATTTTTGCATTATCCATTTTGCATTTTGCATTTTAGCATTTTAGCATTTTAGCATTTAGCATTTTAGCATTTTAGCATTTTAGCATTTAGCATTTAGCATTTTAGTATTTAGCATTTTTGCATTTTTGCATTTTAACATTTTAGTATTTAGCATTTTAGTGTTTAGCATTTAGCATTTTTGCATGTAGCATTTTTGCATTTTGCATTTTGTGTTTTGGCATTTTGGCATTTTAGCATTTAGCATTTTTGCATTTTAGTATTTTAGCATTTAGCATTTTTGCATTTTGCATTTTGCATTTAGAATTTTCACATTTAGCATTTTGCATTTAGCATTTTTGCATTTAGCATTTTAGCATTTTAGTGTTTAGCATTTTAGCATTTTAGCATTTAGCATTTTTGCATTTTTGCATTTTAGCATTTTGCATTTTAGCATTTAGCATTTTAGTAGTTTTGTATTTTTGGATTTTTGTATTTTAGCATTTTAGCATTTAACTTTAAGCATTTTTGCATTTTTGCATTTTTCCATTTTAGTATTTAGAATTTTAGCATTTTAGCATTTTAGCATTTTAGCATTTAGCATTTTATCGTTTTGGCATTTTGCATTTTCATTTTGCATTTTAGCATTTTAGCATGTAGCATTTTTTCATTTTTCATTTTTCATTTTTGCATTTTAGTATTTTAGCATTTTAGCATTTTTGCGTTTTTGCATTTTTGCATTTTAGCATTTATCTTTTAGCATTTTTGCATTTTTACATTTTTGCATTTTTGCATTTTAGTATTGAGCATTTTAGCATTTCGCATTTTTGTATTTAGTATTTTAGCATTTTAGCATTTAGCATTTTTGCATTTTTGCATTTTTGCATTTTTGCATTTTAGCATTTTAGTATTTTAGCATTTTGCATTTTAGCATTTTAGCATTTAGCATTTTTGTATTTTTGCATTTTTGCATTTTAGCATTTACATTTTAGCATTTAGCATTTTTGCATTTTGCATTTTGCATTTTTGCATTTTAGCATTTAGCATTTTTGCATTTTAGCATTTTAGCATTTAGCATTTTTGCATTTTGCATTTTGCATTTTGCATTTTAGTATTTTAGCATTTTAGCATTTAGCATTTTTGTATTTTGCATTTTGCATTTTGCATTTTAGTATTTTAGCATTTTACCATTTAGCATTTTTGCATTTTTGCATTTTTGCATTTTACCATTTTAGCATTTAGCATTTAAAATTTTTGTATTTTTATATTTTAGCGTTTTAGCATTTAGCATTTTATAATTTAGCATTTTAGCATTTTAACATTTTAGCATTTTATTATTGTTTAGTTTCAGTGGATACATTACCATGATGTGTTAATCAAACTTATATGACATTATTTCATGCTTTATCTGGATATGAGATGCATAATTTATTTGTAGTATTTCAGTGCTTGTGATTTATGGCATTTTATGGCTTATTGTTACATACTAACACTTTACTTTATCTATACAGTGTGGAATTATATGGTGTGTGTCTATGAGTGTATTGGATGCAAGGGGATGATTTTCTTTCTCTCATTTCGGTGAGATAGGGAATGTCACGATTCTCCTTCATCGATGTGTGTGCCATATTTTTTGTATTGTATATATATGCATGAGTGGTTCGGTGATGTAGGATATTGTAGGTACAAGTATCGGGTAGGTATGGGGTATCATCTCCACCTGGCTTCACAGGTCTAAGCGTGCCTTATATTTTTCAATGGAAGTGGATGAGATAGTAGTTGACCCTATTTTTACTCAGTTACACTCATATGAGTGTCGTTAGTTGGTCGTCTTGTCAGTTTGTTTGGCCTTTGTATTTTTGTTATTTTGATCTTCTTATGAGTCTTTGCTTTGATTTGCTCAGTTGTGTGTTTAGTGGTTTTAATTAATTAATTAAATTTATTGTATTATCTCATAGTTGAATTGTTTATGCATTGAGATTATAAATTTAGTTAATTAAAAGAAATTATTAAATTAAGTTACAAGCTACATGATATTAGAAATATATTTTTATTTAAATTTCTGTGAAAAAATAAATTAAATTAATTTTATTTATTATTTCCTAGAATTTTAAATAAATAAAAGATTAAATAAATAAAAGAATAAAATAATAAAAGAATAAATAAATAAAAGAATAAATAAATAAATGAATAAAAGAATTAATTAGAATTAAAGTATTGTTTTAATTCTTTATTTTGAAAATTAATTAATTTGTAGGAGAAAAGAAAAGAAAGAATTATGAATTTTAATTATTGGATGTTAGCTTATATTTTGTTATAAAATTAGAAAAGAAAAAAAAATTACTTTTATTGTAAATTTAGGTTTTCTTGGGAAAAAGCTATTGAACCTAGAATTTTAGTTTAAATAGGGGTATAGGTCTTTATTTTAGATACATGGGAAACAAGTCAGGAATTTAGGTGAAGAAATTTATTGGAAGCTTGTTTAAAAGATTAGGGCTCTTCTACAGATTTCTTCCAGGAAAGCTATACCAGGTTGGGTGGCTTCTTTTGATTGTTGTTTTAAGAAAATATTTTATTTCTTTCTTCTTTCTGAATGATGTCTGTGTTAGGATGTTTGTCAAATCTAAAATCCTATCTAATTATTTCTTGTTCTTGACTAAAGTCCATTCTTGAAGTTAATTTCTAGTTTGTGGAAAGAAGTTATTACCTGGGTGTTTGTAGATTACATTTTCAAAAAATTGGGAAAAGTTATTTTAACAATTTTTGCCAAGATTTCTATTGGACATGGAACTCTGGGATATTATTAGTTATTATAGAAATAAATTTAATGTATTATTAAAAGTTAAGGGAAATTATTTTATTATATTATTTTGGAGATATTATGTATTAATTAATTTCCCTGTAACTAAATTTGATTGGAAATAAATTTTGGGTGAAAATAGAATTTACTTGTTTTAGATTATTGCACTTAAAAAAAAAATTAATTAAAAAAAAATTAATCAGAAAAAATAAAAATAAAAAATAAAAAATAAAAAAAAAATTAATAAAAATAAATAAATAAATTTTAAAAAAATAAAAAATAAAAATATTATATGTATATAGTATTTTCTATGGTTTTAATTATGTTATTTTGGAAATGAAAGATATTTCAAAATTAAATCTTCTTTTTATTATATATTTTAATGTGATAAAATTATATAATATTATATTCATAGAATATATATATTTATGTAATTATATTATATTATTATATATAGTTTTTACTTTGGAATTTAATTTAGATTATTTTTAAAATCTAATCAGGTTTATTTGTAAATTAATCATGAACATATAATTAGGGGGTTAATTTTTGTGATTTTATTTAACTTTATTGGATAAATGACAACATTGATTTCTTGTATTAATATAGTTATATTTTTCTTATTTTGTGAAAATTCGTTATTTGCAAGTTATTTATGCTTTTGGTTGTTGTAAAGAAAGATTACCTGTATTAGGGTCTTGTGTAAATGTTCTTTACAGTCAAGCTTAATTTCATTGCAATTCTGGTTGAGTTGTCATTGTGTTCTATGTTATTATATCTCCTTGGTTAGGTGTTGTTGTATAACCTTATTGATGTGAGCCATTGTGTGTGTTTGTCCAAATGGTCAATCTTGGGTTAGTGATTATGTATCCTTCACTTGTGCTTTGTTAGGATTGTTTTATGGTTGTCTGTTTCGTCATAGAGTTCTCGTAGTGAGAGACATTTCTTGTTAGTGTTCTATGAGAGAGTGGCTTTCGAGCGGGGGTTGTGCCCGAAGTGGATGACAAGATAACCCATTGAAAGTCAGTTAAAAAGTGATAACCTAATAATTGATTTGAGGATGGATAGAATAAATATTAATTAAGATAATGTGCCTCGTGCATAGGTGAGTGCTTGTACAGGGCTCATAATATTACGAGAAGGCTTGGAATGGAAAACTTACCACCTTGTCTTCATGAAAGGATTGGTAGGGTCCACATGAGACTTAGTTGGAATCGGAGGCTTGGGAGAGGTTACCAGGAGAAACCCAGGATGGGGGCCAAGATCTATGGAGGTTGTACCATGGTAACCATCAAGCTATGCAATGACACTCTATCCTTAGGGTCATTAGTGTTTTGTGAGTTGAGTCACATGGATGTTTGTGAAGTCTTCTAGCCCTTTCATACTTGTCTTACTTTTCTTGCTTGACGGTTTTCTACTATCTCCTAGCATGGTGGGGTGGTTCCATTTTGGGATCACATGGTCAGGCGGTATTGCCACTTCCCATCAGATATTATGGGTTGTATCTTCAGGCAAGGAAAGGCTTCGCTGGTGTTTCTTGGTTCGTGGTTTATGTACTAGCTCTTGTTCAAGATCATTGTTCAATTGAGACCTTGTGGTCATTGTATCAGACTTTTATGTAACCTTGGTATTGTAACTTTGTAATTAGTGGCATTATTGGAAGCCATGTATTTATGGATATTGTAATATTATGTCAGTGAAATGAATGTTATTGCTTGATCTTATGTTTAAATGGTTTATGGAAATTGCGTACATTGGAATACTTTTATTTTTTTATTATAAAATTTGGATGTATGTGTAGTTTTAAACTAAAGCATTCAATTTGTCTAATTAAATGGATTAACTATGGTGTTAATATAGTCTACGAAATAATCTTTGTTGGTAATCCTTAGGAAAACATATGTTAGACTTCTATTGTGTTATTAAACGTTCAATGGTTTTATTTAGTGCACTTAGTCTTTAACAAAAAAAAAATTATTTCACCCTTTAGTTGCCTAGTTGTGTTGTTTTCCTTTAGGGTTCCTGGTGGGGCATTACAAAGAAGATTATCAAAAGAATCTGAATCAACAATTACTTTACATATATTACCTTGTCTTAGACATTGAGTTCTAAAGATGGATACTTGTGGTTGACCTTATTGCTGCCCTTGACCCCTTCTAAACATCAGGAAGTCACCTTCAAGTACTAAAGCAGCCTTACCAAACCTCTCTTCTTCTAGTTGTTCTTCTCCTTGTGCTAATCCTAGTCCTCTACCTGATCCAAATCCGCTTCCACAATTGTAGTCTCCCCTTTGATCAGAAAATGATTCCTTTCCCTTGTCATTGATGTCTTTTCCTTATCCTTCATTGTTAAGCCTACTTCCCCTTCCTCTATTTTCACCACCTCTATCACTTCCTCCTTGTCTCTCTTACTTCCTCTTTACCTTTTCTTTAGCCCTTATAGCCAACTGAAAACACTCTCAAAGTGTCTTTGGTATACCTAAACCAATCTCATCATGCAAGTTGTATCTAAGCCCATTAAGATATCTTGCAACCTTCTCATCCTCATCTTCCAATCCACTTCTTATACTCAACGTGTGAAATTTCTCATTGTAGTTCATCACATCCATGTCTTTTTGTTTCAGATTTTATCTCAACCTCTTTGTCTGAATTGCATAATTAGATGGAAGCAATTGATCCTTCATCATGGCCTTCATCCTACTCCATGTGGTGATCTTAGGCATCCCTCTTTCCAATCTCTTTGTCTACACAATACTCCATGATGTTATAGAAGTTCCTCTTAATTTGTCTTAGAAAACTTCACCTTGTTTTCCTCATCCATGTCCTCATACTCAAAGTAATTCTCAAGGGCATCTATCCACCCCAATACCTCTTCACAATCCATCTTGTCATGGTAGATAGGCAAATCAATGGTTGTCTTACTTCCACCTCCTTGTATTGCCTTAAATAACCTCACCATCCTTCTCTCTTCAAGGTCTAGTTCCCCTTCTCTATTCCCTTCATTTGGATTCTCATTTGCTCCATCATTTGCTTCAACATCTTCTTCCTCATTCTCTCTTTGTGGCCCTCTTCTACATCCTCTCTTCAAGGCTTCCAACCTTGCCTGCAATGTTGCATTCTCCCTTATTATTTGTCTTATCTCTCTATCTCTTTCTTCTTCTTTCTCTTTCCTTTCTCTCCCCTCCATTTCCAAGGTCTCTTTCAACTCTTGGTTCTGCCTTGCTATTTGTTGTTTTGGAGGCATCTTGTCTATACCCCAACTCACTAAAAAAGTTATCTCTCTTCCATTCTTCCCACAAGAACCTACTAGTGGCTATAATAAAACATTGATGCAAATGTATTGGGTTCTTTCACAAATATGAATTTGTCTTACACTTTGTTCTTCAAACCCCAAGGGTTCACTAGGTTTCCTTCCACACAAAGTCCTTTCAAAGCACCAAAAATTTATCCCAATTCAAACACCACTTTCTAGGGTTTTCTCACACTCTAAACAATCCGAATCAATAGGTTATACACACCCAATACATTGGCTCACTTACTGACGCTTACCTAGGTAACTAGGCAGGCCAATTTGCTAGTAACCCTATTTAGCGGGTAATCTACCCTTTACTGAAAATTCTTCCCAAAAACTTGAAAAAAAATAAAAATTTCCCGATACCCTTTTGGACATTATTTAACATATGTAAATATCATATATTTTTCTTTTAGACCAACTGCATGGACCAATACCCTGCTACTGCACATTTAGGCCTAATTAGGCCATTATTACAAAGCAAGTACAAACATATCAACTCCCCTCTATTCCAAAAATTAAAAAATTCTTAGGCTAGGTCTCAAATAAAAGTATTTTTACATTTATTTTGGCATCAACGCTTATTTGATACGTCAAACCCCAAACCCTTCTATTTAGGCCTTCAAAACTAGGGCCTCCTCAAATCCACTCTTCCAATCACTTCCAAAACTTATACTTCATGATTAACCATTTATTTATCATGTAATAAAATATTACATACTAATATAGTGCCCTCATTAAGGCCAAACTCCTACTGCTTTACCTATGCCACCATTCCCATGCACCTTTCTCATGCAAACTTGAACTCAAAGGTGATCACCCATCATGCCAGCTCCATCCCTACACTTTTACCTGAATTTTAGTCTATAATACACCATTAGGGACTCATTCCTAAAGAAACATCAAATACATAAAGAGAAATGAACCCTAAAACTTCATTTTGACTCCCAAATTAGCACAAACAAGCACCTACAACACTAGTTTTGGGACAGTCAACTATATATGCACCAAATGAATTGATTAAACCTTCCAAATGAATTAAAATAAATATAATAACATATTAAAAATACCTTTCAAAGAGTATAGATAAAAATGAAGAGATAAAACAATAATATGTTTCAGATTCCACTCATGAATGCAAGGAAAATGTTAAATTTTATTGTAGCAGTTTGGTATTAGAAAGATCAATCTTCAAAATAAACTCTAGAAACCTCTCCTCACATGGGAAGGATGTTTTTAAATTTATTTTCACCCCCCAAATTGAAAATAACTCCCATAACTACCCAAGAACCAACTAGCTTTGGAAATCCACCATTTTGAAATTGCACAAATTGACAATTTTTGACATAACTAGAAAAACTTTCTCAATTTGACTTTATGACATCAAAAACTTAACCTAATGACTTAAAAATATTTAAAATACTTGATATACCCCAAATTGACACCTAATATGCCTTCTTAACATTTATTACTTAAATTTGCTCATTTGACAACATTGACACAATTTTGACAATTTTGACACAACTAAACAACTTGACTCAACTTGACTCAACCATGACAAATATTGGCTTTACATGCCTTATTAAATTTTTTTAGGTCTGAAATGACCCTCATTACATTAATCCATTCTTTATAGACATGTTAGACCTTATAGGCCCCTTAGGTGCTCACCAGTTAGTATTATAATCCATTTATGATTTGACTTAGTGTTAGTATTCAAATAGGGTAAGGGTTTAAGGATAAAGCATGGTGTGAGGGTTATGATTATATAATAAATCTTAAATTAAAAGTAAAAATTAAGATTTAATTAGATTTATGGTTATAGTTGCATAAAGGTTCAATTAGGGTTAGGGTTCAATTAGGTCTAGATTAGGGATATTATCAAGGTTAAGACTTGATTATGGTAAGGTTTTAGTTATAGATAGGGTTTGAATTAGGATTGAAATTTAATTACATTAGGGTGAGGGTTAAAAGAGGATTTAAGTTCAATTAGGTTTAGGTGTAGGCTAGAATTAAATTAGGATTAGGATTCAATAAGGGTTAGTGTTTAAGTCAAGGTTAGATGAAGGTTGAGGTTGTAGGTAAGATTTAATTCTATGGTTAGAGTTTAGTTTAGGGTTAGATGAGGGTTGTGATTCAATTAGAAGGATTATGGTGAAGGGTTAAGGGTATAGAACTAATTAGAGTTAAGGTTCAATTATGATTAGGGTTTTATTATGGTATGTGTATAATTATATTTAGGGTTATGATTTAATTATATTAGGATCAAGGTTAAAATAGTATAAGAGATCAATTAAGATAAGGTTTTGGGCTATATTAAGGTTAGGGTTAGATTACAATTAGAGTTTAATTAGGGTTAGGGTTAATTTTAGGGCTAATATTTAATTTTAGTTACATTAGGGTTCAATTTGTACTTAGAATTTAATTCTAGGGTTATATTTAAATTTAGGTTTAGGTTATGGCTTAGGGTTCAATTAGGTCTAGATTAGGACATTATCAAGGTTAGGGTTTGATTATGGTAGGGTTTTAATTATAGTTAGTGTTCAAATAAGAGTTCAATTAGGGTTAAGGTTAAATTGTAAGTGAAGTTTAATCATCAAGATAAAATAAATTTTCAAGATCTTCACACACATCCAAACCCTAATGGGGTTATCTAGAGATCAACTGATCAGATGTAAATTCATTTAAAAATTAATCCTTTTAGATTATCGATCCAAGGGGGAATACGTACCCCTTAAATTTTAACTTCCAAATTACCCTTATTTTTCCCTGATGATTTAGAGGGACAATGCCACATACACCGTTATTGCAGATTTATTAGGCATTAAGTGTAGTAGTTCAACATGATGACATTAACCATAAATGTGACCCAGAGGCACCATAGATACCGAACACCACTAATTTCTGGTTTCAACACCTCTTGTTTAGTTATCTAACTAGGAATTTAACTTTGAATTCATGAATCTTAAATGAAGCAATATACCAATAGAATTATGAAAAAGAAACTATTATATACAAGGAAATATCGCTTGAATTTAAAACTAAAGTATGAATTTTACGTAATTGAAAGGAACATAAACAAAACAACTACTTCGAATAATATTTTCTCCGAAGGAAAGTTATGATAATTAAACATTCAAAAAATTGAACTAAATACATGAAATTAGAAATTGCTTGGAAACCATGATACTTTCAAAGATAATGTAAGAACCACTTCCAGCTTATGGGTTCAACAATAAAATTTCTTTTTTGAGACCACATAACACATTTGTAAAACTTCAACACAAGTATATTATAGCAAGTATCTAATTCCATACAATTTTGATAAACAATAACATAAGGCTTATATTTTGTACAATTACTCAGTACCTTCTTCATTCACGAGTTTCTCTCGCCAGTCCATCATCATGCAATTCCTTTATTTCTAGGACCTACATCTACAAATTTGTCTACTTGTCTAGATACATAATAGAAGGTTAGCATATATTAGAATACGTGATTTTCACATAAAATCATACTAATACTTTAACCAATTCAATCATATAATAGATGATTATTGATTTTATAAACATGATTAAGATATACATACCAATGGAAAGATAAAGTAAGATCAATGTAACCCAAAAGGAGCATGACCTAAGGGCTAGACTTAATGTCTTGGGGGCTCATCATAGATGGCCTTGCCTACATGAATGCACAGAGACATTGTAATGCCCCGCCAGGAAACCCCGAAGGGATTAAGCCATAACACAAGAATAGAGTGCAATAATTTTTATTTTTTTTAAAAGTCACACCACATAAGATACAACAAGATAGCAAGGATTCAGATTACATAGCGGAAGACATCAACTAACACCTAAAGAGTTTCCCAACGAGATTACTTAAATTTCACAATTCACTTAACTCACACAATTAATCCAATAAGCTGATAATCTAACAACGAGATAATTCTTAGTCAGGATAATTTCTTTCAAAAGATGGAAATATAAATCACAACAGGGATTCAACCATAGGATCTATTCATAATCTTCATTCAAGCTTTTCCTAAAAATACAAGCCATACATCTAATATTCTAACGCACTAGAATTCCATCATAAACATAAGAGATCTATTCAAGCATACCTAATTTCCTTAACAACAACTAAATATATTCCATAACTATAAGTTACATTCTTTCATATTCCAACTAATTGCATTTTAAAAGACGATTACATACATGCATCAACGATAAATCTTATCTAAACCACTTATGCATTCGATCAACATGGCATTCAAGAAGGGACTGAATATAAGCATTTAAAGTTAATTCCATTTATCCACTTAACCATTCTAACATAAGCTATTCATACATGATAAAGCTGAATAAAGGAATCATAAGAGAATACATCACATAACACCATAATGATCTCGGAGTTCACCCCTAAAGGGCTACATCTCCGGGTCTGCTCAACTGCAAGACCCCTCTGATAATTAATAAAGTTAAGAATACAAGAGGTTACACCATTACAATCCGGCCATCAAGGTGAAATATAAACAATATACAAATGACCGCATCGGTCTATCAATACATAAATGATCCTTGAGAAGAATAGGATCCAACTGAACATAATCAAAGCTAAAAACATAAGTCCAGAAGAGCATCCATAAAACTGAGCCATCACCACCCAAGGTCTATCATGAAACTGACACTCACAAGGGCATAAACAAAAGGATGACCCACAAGGTACTCCTAACAGGACAAAATGACAACACACTAGCGAACGTAGGGACAAGTGTCATCACACAACCTGGTATGGATACCATGGCAAGTCTTCATAGGTCTCGGCCCCATACACTGAGTCACCCTAGCAACCTAATCCGAACTTCCAGCCCATCCAAGCATCATGTGGACCCACACATCCTCTCGTGAAGACAAGGAAGATGGTTTGCCATTTCAGGCCTTCTCGCAGCATGTCGAATCTATGATAGCACTCATCCCATGTGTGAGGCACATTTATCTTACTTAGAGATTACATTCTAACCTACTTAAAGGTTATCACTTATTAGACGCACTTTCGATGGGTCACCCAGCCGCCACTTTGGGCGCGGGCCCCAATCGAAAGCCACTTTCCCATACGACACTAGACTATACTCAGACGAACTCAAAACCAAGGAATACACATGGTCAGACGAACGGAGTTCAAGAAGGGAGAAACAACCATCAGGTCAAACATGACTCAAGGATGCACACATACTAATGGCACTCTAACAAGAGACCCGACCAACTAAGGTCAACCATGAATCATCATTCGAATCACACAAAAAGGATATGACCAACTATGACAACATCACAATACAACAGTCAACTCGGAATCGAGGACTGACACAGGTACCCCAAGTCAAGCCATACGACAGGATCCTATCCAACAAAGCACTCTTGCCATTTCATAATTAAAAGCGAATACATAAATTAAACTCACAAAGGCAATAGTTGGAAAAAACAATATTCAATAGATGCAATCTTTCCGAATTGATCTAAACTTAAAACATCGATCAAGTTTTTTTTTCTACAAGATCTAAATCAGATTACAGTTATCTACCTCAACTAGGGATAAGTTGTTCTTGGTTTTCTAACCCTCTCTAAGGTTCAAAGCATCGAATAGACATATAAAGTGATAATGAGTTTTTAAACCAATTCATATTAATAAAAATTCAGACAACCATTAATCAAATAAATAAGATATTTAATCTCCAACAAAACATCGTTAACATACTGGTCTAAAACCACCACTACAGTTTCGTATTTTCAAGCCCAGATGCATTATACAGATCACGAAAATATAATTATAAAAAGGAAATCCAATTGTAGATACTCATTTCCAAAAGCACATCGTTTAATTTCAAATACCCAACGATAAATATTTCACTACTTCTCAATTACTCAAATGATATGTTCTAAGATAATATTAACATCATCAATTAGTAATTACATCGTATTTCAACGATTTTCGAATAACATATTATTCTATTTTTTTTTTTTTTTAAATAATACTACCTCAATTAGCCAAATGCTCTAATCAGCTAGAAGGTAAGATCTAGATTTATTAATCCAAGATCAATCAGAATGTAATGCCCCGCCAGGAAACCCCGAAGGGATAGGCTAAAATAACAAGAATAGAGTGCAATTTTTTTATTTTTTATTTTTGGTTACAACACATAAGATGCAACAAGATAACAAGATTCAGATTACATAGCGGACGACTTCAACTAACTCCTAAAGAGTTTCCCAACGAGATTACTTAAATTTTCACAATACACTTAGGTCACACAATTAATCCATTAAGCTGAATATCTTAATAACGAGATAATTCACAATCAGGATAATTTCTTTCAAAGATGGAAATATAAATCACAAGCAAGATTCATCATTAAGATCCATTCCTAATACTCATTCAAGCTTTTCAATTAAAATTGCAAACCAACATCTAACATTCTAATACACTAGGAATTTCACCATAAACATAAGAGGTCTTTCCAAGCATATATAAATTCCTTAACAACCACTGAGTATAATTATTACTCTAAGATAAATTATTCCATATTCCAACTTATTACATTTAAAGAACGATTTCACACATGCATTACGATAAATCGCATCTCAACCAAATATGCATTCGATCCACATGGCATTCAAGATAGAACTGAATATAAGCATTTAGAGTTAATTCCATTATCCACTTAACCATTCTAACATAAATTAATCATACATGATAAAGCTGAATAAAGGAAACATAAGAGAATACACCACATAACACCATAATGATCTCGGAGTTCACCCCTAAAGGGCTACATCTCCGGGTCTACGCAACTGCAAGACCCCTTCTGATAATTAATAAGGTTAAGAGTACAAGAGGTTACACCAAGTACTATCCAGCCATCAAGGCGATACATAAGCAATATACAAACGACCACATCGGTCAATAATACATAAACGATCCTTAAAAAGAACAGGATCCAGCTGAACATAATCAAAGCTAAGACAAAGGTCCAGAAGAGCATCCACAATACTGAGCCATCACCACCCAAGGTCTAACATGAAACCGACACTTACAAGGGCAGCGACAAAGGACGACTCACAAAGGTACTCAAACAGGACAAAACGACAACACACTAGCGGACGTAGGGACAAGTGTCATCACACAACTTGGTATGGATACCATGGCAAGTCTTCATAGGTCCCGGCCCATACACTGGTAACCTTGGCAACCTAATCCGAACTTCCGGCCCATCCAAGCCTCATGTGGACCCACACATCCTCTCGTGATGACAAGGAAGGTAGTTTGCCATTTCAGGCCTTCTCACAGCATGTCGAATCTATGATAGCACTTGTCTCATGTGTGAGGCACAATTATCTTAATTAAAGATTATATTCTAATCTACTTAGGTTATCACTTATTAGACTCACTTTCGACGGGTTATCCAGCAGCCACTTTGGGCGCGGCCCCCAATCGAAAGCCACTTTCCCATACGACACTAGGCTAACTCAGACGAACTCGAACCAAGGAATACACATGGTCAGACGAACGGAGTTCAAGGAGATACAATCATCAGGTCAAACACGACTCAAAGATGAACACTTATTGACGGTACTCTAACTAGAGACCTGACAACTAAGGTCAACCATGAATCATCATTCGACTCACACAAAGAGGGTATAACCAACTAAGTCAACATCACAATCCAAAGTCAACTCAAAATTCGAGGACTGAAACAGGTACACCAAGTCAATCCATACGACAGGGTCCTATTAAACAAAGCAAAACATGCCATTTCATAATTAAAGCGAATACAGTAATTAAACTCGCAATGCAATAATCAGAAAAGACAATATTTCCTCAATTTGATTTAATCATTAAACGACGATCAAGTTTTCTACAAGATCCAAATCAGATTACAGTTATCTACCTCATCAAGGGATAAGTTGTTCTTGGTTTTCTAACTCCTAAGTTTCAAAGCATCGAACAGGCAATTAGGCCGCAATGAGTTTTTAACCAAATCATATTATTAAAATTCAGACAACCATTAAACGATTAAAATAAGATATTTAATCTCCATCCCAAAACGTCATAAACATACTGGACTAAAAATCAATCTCTACAGATTCATAATTTCACTTCCAGATGCATTATGTGAATAACGGAAATAAAAATGTAGAAGGAGAAACTAAAGAAGCTAATCATTTCCAAAAGCACATCGTTTAATTTCAATACCCAACGATAAGTATTTCACTACTATACAATTACTCAAATGATCTATTCTACAATAAAATTTAACATCATCAAGCAGTACTTACATCGTATTTCAATGGTCAAGATCTAGATTCAATAATCCAAGATCGATCAGAATATAAGCAACAATATTCAATTGCAAAATTTCACAGTTTCAGAACTTAATCAGGAAGGGAGCAAAAATCATGAAATGAAAATGAATAGTTAATTCACCTATAACTCTGTTATAACACTATTCAATATCCAAATATCATTTTCCAAGATTAATGCTACCATATTCCTAATTAAGAAACTAACTCAAACTTAACATTAAGATGGCTTACATTAAAAAGATACTAATATCATATGCATTTTCTTTTCTTCCCTTTTTTTTTAAATGATAAAAAAAAATACATTAAAACATCCCATGAATCAACAAACTATGATTTCATTTAACAAAAAAAAATGCATTATAAAACATGCATTAAAAAAAAAAGATTTTTTTTTTAAAACTTTGTTTAAAACAAAATGCATTAGGCAAAGGGTAGGGCGGGCCGTGCCCTAACCCTAACCCTAGCCGCAGGCCTTGTGGGGCTTCGTGGGCAGCACCACGGTGGTGCCCGTAGGTGCCGCGGTGCCCTGCGGCCACCGCGGCCCCTGCGGCCACCGCCGTGAGCCGCAGGCCCAACAGTCCGCGAGGGAATAGCACGGGACGCGGGGGAGAGTAAGGGGGCGCGAGTGGGGAAAACAGGGGATGCGCGGGGGAGGGGAGAGGGGGCGGGTGGAGCTCCGCTCCCTGCCTCCCATCCCCTAAACGCAGTCCGAAACAAAAACAATACGCCCAGATTTGGTGATGGCGCATTAAAACACAGCGCTAATTATAATAAAAAACACAGTTCGAAAATATAATATATTTCTTTTAAAAACACAGTTCGGATTTCATCAAACGTCCATCACGAAATTGGTAATGAATACAAATTTTGATTCAATGAAAATTCGTTTTAAAAAGGGACTGGTTCGGTTCAAACGAACTGGGTTTACTATCATATTTCTTGATAGTTTGCTCATTCCATTCAACATCCAAGGGTTTCAAATACCCAAAAGAGAGGAGGAATTAACACATCTCAAAAACACTTCCAGCCAAGCTGGTTAATTTACTAAATCAATCCAAAAACATGAAAACATCCAACTTCCATTTCCATTTTAACCAATAACTAAAATTGGGAATGGAATCCTACCTGATCTCGCGTTCCTAGCAAGATCTGCTGAGGAGTCTCCATCTCCAGCTGTCCAAAACCATCTTTCTCCATCCAAAATCTTCTCCAAATTTGTCCATTCTTTCCAATTTCCCCAAATTTGGGTTATATGGAAGAGTTGACCCAAAATTTCCATTTTTGGAATAAAAACCTTTATTTAAAAATAATACTCAAAATTTAATTCTTTTCAACAATATCAACAATACAACTTGCTTTTCAGTTTTACAATCGATTTCTCATATCAGATCAATTTAACCTTTCAAATTAATAATCTAACGAAATACAATTAACTCTATGGCGATAACATATAAAACTTCCTTTTCAACAGCATATATATATAATGCATTTAATAATCGAAATCAGCCATTAAATCGAATTCACTCCCAATTAAAATAAGCAATACAATATCAACGAAAATCACCTAACGGAAACCAGATTAATTTAATCCATTAATCATCAATGCACAAACGCATAATTAACAAGATGATTACTAAGGACTAAATAATCAATTAACCAAACACACCAGGCACGCAAACTGAGAAGGTCAACCAAACAGACGACTCGCAAACCCCAAAAAAAAGGGATTACCGATGACGACTGACGATGCTCACTTGAGCACGACTAAGGCTGACTAAGGTCTTACGACCACCTAATCCAACTCTAAGGATTAAAAGGTATGCTCAAACCTGCAAAACCAGGTGACGACGAACCTCGCACTCATGCGACTTCGTACCGGAAATCTCCTGCAACCAACGATCATACACGCATACATATATAATAACTTAATGAAATCATTAGTCCGATACTAACATCACGAAATAGGAACACTAAAAATCTGCATACAACTAGTGTGAAAACCACATCAATAGCTATGCGTAAAATCAACATCTGACTATAACATAATATTACGATTAACAAATCAAGATTAAACCAAGGTTAGAAATAGACTAGGGTAGGGGTACTACACAGAATATAATCAATAATATTCAATTGCAAAATTACAGTTGTAGAGCTTAATTAGAAAGAGGGCATAAATCACGAAATGAAGTTGAATGACAATTAGCCTATGAACTTCATTATAGAATTAATCAATATCAACTAGCATTTGCCACTATTATGGCACCTTAATCAAAATTAAGAACTAATTAAATCTCAACATTAAAATAACTTACATTAAAATGATATTAAATATCATATGCATTTCTTTTGAATAATAAAAAAATACATTAAACAAAAAACCATTTAACAACTATGTTTTAAAACAAAAAAATGCATTTCAACAAAGAGGCGAGGGTGGGGCCCACCTCCCAACTGGGATGGCTGGGCACCCAAGCCCTAACCGCAGGCGCGGGGGAAAAACTCACGAGCGGCGCTCACGGTGGTGCCCGCAAATGCCGCGGCGCCCTGCGGCCACCGCGGCCCCTATGGCCACCATCGTGGGCCGCGGCCGCTGTGCTGCTGAGCGGGAGAAGGGGGATGAGCGGGGGAGGGGAGGAGGAGCGGGTGGAGCTCCGCTCCCCACCCTCCGAACCCCAACTCACAGTTTCATTTTTTTTTTTTAATTAAAAACCTGCCCAGTTCGGTGTTAAAACAAACGAACACCCCAAACGCAGGGTTAACACAAAGCAACGCACAGTTCGAATATAATATAATATATATTCTTTATTTTTTTTTGAAACACAGTTCGGTTTTCAATAAACACAAAACGCCCACCGCAAATATTTATAATAAAATTTTGATTTACTATAATTTCGGTTTAAACAAACTAAGTTTGGTGTCATATTTTTGATGATATACATTCTTCCCAAATACAAAAGGGTTTCAAACACCCAAACAGCTGTGAGGAATAACACACCAAGCACGGAAACCAAGAAGGTCAACCCAAACAGACGACTCGCAAACCCAAACAAAGAAGGATTACCGACGACGACTGGCGATGCTCACTAGAGCACGACTAAGGTCAACTAGGGTCTTACGACCACCTAATCCAACTCTAAGGATTAAAAAGGTACACTCAAACCTGCAATTCCAGGTGAAGACGAACCTCGCATTCAAGCGGCGTTGTACCTGAAATATCCTGCAACCAAAGAACATACATGCATACATATATAATAACTTAATGAGAGCATTAGTCCGATATCAATACCACGAATTAGGTACACTAACAACTAGCATACAACTAGTGTGAGAACCACATCAATAGCTATGCGTAAAATCAATCATCTGACTATAACGTAATATTACGATAAACTAATCAAGATTAAACCAAGGTTAGAAATAGATTAGGGTAGGGGGTACTACAGACATCGTATTTCATGAAAACAACTCAAAACCCATCTAATATGATGGAATAAGAGTGGGTACGCAACCCTTTCTAGGGTCCAGTTCCCCAGACAGATCTCTCATCGGCTGCCACTCACTAAGGTGAAATAGAGATGAATACTTAGATATAGACAAGGGTTTGGCTCATGGTACAACTATTCAAGGCTTATTAATCACCATAAAATCATTACTATTGATGCTAAGGGTTATCGCTAATAGTATTATAATAATTGCTTGGAATTTGAATCATTCTTTATGAGAGGCTATTTGGTGTGGGTTCTCCACAAGTTAAAAAAGAAGTGGTGATCAACAAAACAAATGAGAATATGTACATGTCAAGCATGTAATACTATTAAACATCAAGTTGCTGACCCCCACACTTTGCAAAATAATCTACAGGCTATGCACTCTCGAGACTACAGGAAGTCGAGAGGTCGATGTGAGGCGAGTAGTGTGTGGTGGATCAACAATGGATGTTTGCACATGGTCATATTTTGCCAACAAAGAAAGAGGCTAAACAAAGGGTACATAGCTACAAAGAGTATTGATTCCATAATGCACCAAAGATGATGACTAGAAGACATAACAACCAAGGGTTCCCATACAAGAATTGAAACAGAATAAGAAGAATACTATAATGTGAATAAGAAGAAACCACAAACAATCAAGGAATGTTAGGTGAGCATTGAAGATCTTTGAGTCAAGTTCAAACAGGGGAAGACTATCTAAATATTTAAAACCTTGGCAAGGATAAAGAACATGGGAATAGAAACCCACAACTTCACATCTGAATAAGAATTCATACAAGTACTATGGAATATAGTAGCAACATAGATTAAGCGTTCAAGCATCATCATTGGTCGGTGAGGAAGGAAAGAATAAGGCAGACCTTAATCCTTAGAGAATAAATAGTCAGGTCGAATAATGACAACCCGCATGAAGACCAAATAGTGAATGCAGGCTCTAAAATACCAAAATTAGGACATGGCGATAGCAAATAGAAGAACGTACAAATTCCTTAGTTTAGAAATCCCATCGCAAGCACTGATTTACCAGTCAGATAGCACAAGTTTCAAGCAAGAAGACATACCAATACAAGAACAATCGATTATATCACCAATAACAAAATACTAACGGTATAAATAGAATCCATTGATTACTGCAGGAAGGAACAAACATTTGGAAGGAGCAAAAAATAAGCATGCTTACCAATCTCCCACTATGAGTCAACTTGAAAGATGAGAAATTTGTTCCAGAAAATCCTGGAAGAGCCTTCCCCCAACAATCAAAAGAGCCGCTAATATCTTCCCCCCCTCCTACATTTTCTTTCCTCCCGGTTCCTCCCCCATTTGCATGCCCTCCATCATTTTTTTTGTATGGGGTTCACTGAAATAATGCATCAATGCAAGAATCAATCTCCTTGGGTTCGAATTTCCTGTAACCATCCATGACTCAATAGTTTCATATGGGTCTAGCATGATTAAATCTGGTGCAAACTTGTACTGCAACTTTGGAGAAAGATTTGGTTTTTTTGTAATACTTCCAAAGCTTTTCTCATCCTTCCTTGCTGAATGTCATCATGGATTATAGTCTCATGCTGCTCCTTAAGACTACCAAAAAACACCAGTTTGTCTACCCCTCAATCATTTTCTAATGCATCCAACAGAGAGGTAAGACATGCTCATTTTAGTCTGCCAGCACACCTTATCTGTAGCAACCGTCTTTATAGCTACCAATCCCACAATACTCACAATTGATGCCACCACCCCTCCATGTAATGTATTATACCTATTCATAATGGGAGGCTTGATGGAAAGGGTGGAAAGGACAAGACCGGTATCAACATGATCGACGGTCAAATGATGAAGAATTAGCACCTCTTTGAAGCCCATGTCATGAGATTGAGGGGGAACATAATTAGCTGAATGCATGGCATCAATCTAGTTTATGGATAACAAATGCGATGGTGCATTTGGGTCGATTTCTACTCAAGATAGCATGGGATCCACTGAATTTTCTGCTATACTTCCAACGTTTAGTATTGTAACTGCCGAATAACACTAGTATGGAAATTTTCTAAAAATATTCAAACATCTCTAAAATGCTCTTATTATCAGTTTTACAATTGGTTATATTTAAAGAAAATAACATGGGTGACAATTTCCATGTATAATCATATAATTAAAATTTAAGCATAAAACAAATGTCCTAAAATATCCCATTTTAATACTAAACTTGTAATGTTTGTATCAATTGGTAGGAAGAACGTGACATGGAGGGTCATTATGTAATGCCCCGCCAGGAACCCTAAAGGATAGCAACACAACAAGGCAACTAAAAGGCGCAATAATTTTTTTATTTTTTTTAAGATTAAAGGAAATAATCATAACTTTGCTCAATAATTAACATAAGCGGAAGACTAACATTACATCCTAAAGGGTTACCAACTAATATTACTTCTAAATAAAACCACATCACAATATTAATCCAATCATCCATTTAAATTAAGGAAAGCCAATAACGATTAAATAATTCATATTCGTAAATTGATCTCCAAAAGATAGGCTTAAAGAATTACAACATATATACTTCCAATGATTCATTTATACATATAGGAAAGATAATTGAAACGATATATATTCCATGAACTTAAATTACAATATTCCATAAATTACATGGCTTCCATAGAACAATAAAATTAAAAGGTTACAAGTTGCTGATACAATGACCACACGAGCCTCAAGGTACAAAATCAAGAACATAAGTGCTACACGAAGCAAGAACCAAGATGCACCGGCGAAGCCAATCCTCGCGTGAAGGTAGGAACAAGATATCCGATGGGAAGTGGCACTACCACCCGACCATGTGATCCCATAATGGAACCACCCCACCGTGCTAGGAGATAGCAGAAGACCCTCAAGCAAGCAAGAAAATACAACAGTACACATGACTTCGCAGTACACAAGAGACTCGACTCACAAAACACTAGCGACCCTAGAGAGAGAGTGTCATCACATGGCTTAACATGGTTACCCTAGGTAGGTCTCCATAGGTCTCGGCCCCCATCATGGGTTATCCTGGTAGCCTCTCCCGAACCCCCGGCTCCATCTAAGCATCATGCAGACCCTACCATCCATTCGTGAAGACAAGGTGGTAGGTTTGCCATTCCAGGCCTTCCCAAACACCTTGAGCCTATACAAGCACTCAACCGTGTACGGGGTACATTATCTTAATTAAATTAATAACTACCCACCCCCTAATCAAATTATTAGGTTATCACTTAATAGTTGACTTTCGAGGGGTTATCCTGCCATCCATTTTGGGTGCGGCCCCCGCCCGAAAGCCACTCTCTCTACTAGGTCACTAACTAGATAAGACTATCTATGAGAACTCTATGGTGGACTAACAACCATAAATTATCCAGACATAACACAGGTGGAGGACTCACAGTCACAAACCCAGGGTTGACCATTAGGGACATAACACATAATAGCCCACTTCCTCAAGGTTTGAACATCGACACCTGACCAAGGGTAAACATCGACAACATAATGACCATTTTAAACATAATGCGACGACATTAAAACAACTAGACTGCAATTATTAAAAACACCAGATCCTACACAAGCAATCTTTCTTTAAGCAGTCAACATTTAAATCAATTTAGACAAATGTATATATCGGCTAATATAAAATAATTCCAAATAACAACTATTTGTTGAATACAATCATCATACGATTATTTTTCAATACTTGGATAACAACACTGATATCAAATTTAACCTAAACTTTCCTTAATTCCAACATTAATACTAACCTCTAAATCATTTTATTTATTTTCACAATACCAGGCAAATAATCCTCATCACTAAAATTGAAAAATTATTAATTAATCTCAACATCATTACAAACTACAATTAACATATTATTATTATTTAATATTAAATAATAACATATTGTTATTATTGTTTAAATAACAATATATTATCACTTAATATTAACACAAAATAACACTAATGAATTTTATTTAAACCACTAACATAACATAATATCATTTTCATTTTTTTTTTAAAACTAAAAAAAAAACTTAAAAAAAACAATATTTAAACCCCAACGTGGGGCCCCCAAGCTCCCACGCAGCAAGCCTACTATTCCCAGACTGGGGAATGCAGCGCTTGCTGCATCCTCAGTCTGGGGAAAGCAGCACTTGCTGCTAACCCCAAACTGAGGGAAATGCAGCGAGCTGCAAGGAAAAGGGGGGTGCGTGGCTGGGTCGAGCCCAGCTCCCCGCCACCGCCCCCAATGAATTTGATTCAAAATTTAATTAATTTTTTTTTTGCTTTAATCACAATTTAAATTTTGTTTTTGGACAAAAATGCCTGAGACAAAATTAAGAGAAACTAATAACAGAGACAGAGGTGAAAACCTCTGTTAAAACAAAATTAACCATTAATTTCCCAGCCACCATATTTTTTTTATCAAACATACAAACAAAAGATAAATTAAAAGTCACTGGTAATGCCAAATTTTACCAGCAAATACAAAATCTTCTGAGACAAAATAGGGGCAATAAAATTTCATTCAAATCAGCCCATTTCACTCTAAAATTCAAATTAAATGGGAATAGAATTAATCTCTAACCTCCAATTGAATTTCTTGGCTCCCAACAAGCATGAACAAGGGAAAAATTAACTCATAACCATCATTTTAAACTGGAAATTACTAGGGAGAGGTATGTTATGAATGCTTGGCAAAATTTTGCCAGCATAACACTACTAAAACCCAACAAAATTTCCAATTACAAACAGCATAATAAACCAAGAAATTTCTTGCACAAACAAAGATGAAACAACACAAATTAAGTTAAGAAATTACATGGAGAGAGATTAAGTTTGAATTTGATAACAAATTGATAGAATCTTTCTTCCACAAACCCATGACAAACAAACACCCAACACCCAAAATTCACAATTCAAGCTTTTAAACAAATAACAGAAAATGGGAAGAAAGCAAGGATTTTTTTGTTGAAATAAGCAAGGATTCAACCAACCTCTATGATTTCCAAGCAGGAATGGTATGCTTCAGCAGGAATCCCAGCTAGTTCAAACCCAAATCCACCCTTCAAGCAATTTCTTTTTCCAGAATTTCTTCTTCCTCCTCCAAATAAGCATAACCCCCAAAATCTCCTCCAAAATAATTTAGTAAGACAATCTCTTTAACCTAATTTTCTAGGTTGCAATATTTCTATTTAAAAAAAATATTAAAATCCCACAATTGACTTTCTTTTCTTTTCTTTTTCTTTTTTCATATTCCTCAAAACAAATAAATGAAAATTCCCTCTTTTTGAAAATTACATTTTTCATATATATCAATTAAATCAACTTTTCTACTAAATAGGAAAAACAATGAGTTAGCTTTATTTGCATATATTACAAGCAATTAACTAATTTATTCTACTTCTTCCGTTGGAGCTAAACACGATTACTTTGCCAAAATAAGCAACTAAAAGTTAAAATCTAATAACTAATCAATTAAGCTTGATTCAAGACATAAGGCATAATAAGGAATAAATCGCTCAAGCCAACAAATAATGACAACTTAAACTTTAAATAAATAACCGAACCACTATGGCATGCAAATCGAGGAAAGCAAAAAGACTCAAAATTTGAACAAAAGGGATGAACGACTGACTGACGGCACTCACAAAATAAAGACTGAGGTAAGGACTAGGGTCAAAAGCTATCTCCTCCACTCCTATCAGACATATAAGGCACGCTCAGACCTGTGAAGCCAGGTGGAGACGATACCCCGTACCTACCCGGTACTTGTACCTGCAATATCCTGCATCATCGAAGCACACATACATGCATATAAATATAGAATACATGGCATGCACATCAATGAAGGAGAATCGCGACGTTCCTTGTCTCATCGAAATGAGTGAAGGAAAATCGTCCCCTTGCATCCAATACAATAGCAAACATGCAACATATATATGACACATCGCCTAGGTAAAGTAAGATGTCAGTACGAGCAATAATCCATGAAATACTAGAAATCACCAATACTGAAATACTGAAAATAACTCATGCATCCAATATCCAGATAAACATGAAATAATATCAAATACGTCTGCAAAATGACGAGCAATAAAGTGCCAACTTAATAGTAAACTGAAACACAAAATCAGTCTAATAAGTCCGATCAAAACGGGGTACTACATTCTCCCCCACAAAAGTAGGCTTACTTCTAGAAGCCTAAAACAGATAAGGATAGAGCTCTCTCATCTTCTCTGCATCCTCCCATGTCGCCGAGGTCTCATCATTTGGGTCCCATAGGACCCTTACCTGGTCGATGGTGCATCCCCCAAGGGTCAAATCCCGACGCTGAAGAATGCGCATGGGCTCCATAGAATGCTGCCCGTCCTCGACCTGCAAAGCGTTCCAATCAAGAACATGAGTCACATCTGGGTGATAAGGTCGAAGAACTGAAACATGAAAGACATCGTGGATGCGGGATAGACTCGGTGGCAAAGCAAGACGGTAGGCAATAGGTCCTATCCTCTCAAGGATCTCAAACGGGCCAACAAAACGAGGCACCAACTTAGAACCCTTTCCATAACGGATCGGACTCTTACGCAGACGCACTCTCAAGAATACACGGTCGCCAACAGAAAACTGATGATCTACCCTGTGAGCATCTGCATACTTCTTCTGCCTATCCTGTGCAGCTACCAAATGCTCTCAAATCTGCTCTACCTGCTGCTCCATCTCTCGAAGGATATCCGGGCCTATAAGCACCCTGTCCTCTAACCGATCCCAACTCAATGGAGTACAGCAAGGACGACCATACAATGCCTGAAAGGGAGACATACCTATGGAGCTATGATATCCGTTGTTATAAGCAAACTCCACAAGATAAATATAATCCTCCCAACGCGACTGCTGGTCCATAACATACATACGAAGCATGTCCTCTAAAACCTGATTCACACGCTCAGTCTGACCATCCGTCTCTGGGTGATAAGCTGAGCTGAAGTTCAACTGAGTTCCCAAAGCATGCTGAAGTGAGGTCCACAATGCTGAGGTAAAGACTGGATCTCTATCAGAGATTATCCGCCTCGAAATCCCATGCAATCTCACCACATCTTCCAAGAAGACACGAGCCACCACTGCTGCTGTATAGGAAGCTCGGATAGGAACAAAATGAGCAACCTTCATCAACCTGTCAACAATGACCATGATGGCATCATGACGACGTGAAGAAATAGGCAACCCAACAATGAAATCCATGGAAATGATGTCCCATTTCCAATCCGGTACTAAATTAGGTTGTAAAAGCCCTGCTGGGTGCTGATGCTCCGCCTTCACTCACTGACATTCCAAACACTTCGACACAAAATCGGCAATGTCACATTTCATACCAGCCCAATGATAAATCTGTCTAAGATCTGCATGCATCTTCTTGACACCTGGATGTGCCGAATAAGGTGCACGATGGGCCTCAGTCATGATCAAAGTGCGAAGACCCTCCAAAGGAGGTACGTAGATCCGACCAAGATGACGTAGAATGCCATCCGCCTCAAGGCTAAACCCAGTGAATCTACCCTCTAAGGGCCTTCCGGACTCCAACACGGCTCTAACATCCTGATACCAAGAGTCCTGAGGAAGAACTCCAAGAATTCTCTGTCTCAAGTCCACTCCAAGGGACAATGCTGAAACTTCATGCCGCCTACGACTCAAGGCATCAGCCACTACATTCTCCTTCCCCTGAATATATCGAACCTCAAAATCATACTCGCAGAGGAATTCCATCCATCTTCACTGTCGAGCATTCAAGTTCGGCTGCATGAAGATATATTGCAAACTGCGGTGATCACTATGCAGCTCAAACCGACGCCCTAACAGAAAGTGACGCCACCTAACCAATGCATGCACTATAGCTGCCAACTCCAAATCATGAACTGGATAGTTCAACTCATGGTCCTTGAGTTTGCGAGACTCATAGGCAACCACACGTCCATCCTGCATAAGCACCGCACCTATACCTTCTAAAGAGGCATCTATGCATACCATAAACTCTCTGGATGGATCAGGGACTGCCAAAATCGGAGCACTGACAAGGAGTTCCTTTAAGGCATGAAACGCTGACTCACACTGCTCTGACCAAATGAACTTCTTCCCTTTCCTCTGAAGAGAAGTAATCGGGTGACCTATATGGGAAAAATCCTTAACAAAGCGTCGGTAATATCCGGCCAAACCCATAAAGCTCTGAACCTCTGAAACATTGGTCAGCGCTGGCCAATCCACTATGGCTTGGATCTTTGAAGGATCCACAGATACACCCTCTCCTGAAACCACATGACCAAGATATTTCACCTCAGTCTGGAAGAAATCACACTTCGCCAAATTGGCATATAGCTGATTCTCCCTCAAACACTGCAAAACTAGACGCAGGTGACCCTCATACTCTTCCATAGATCTAGAATAAATCAATATATCATCCAAGAACACAAGGACAAAATGATCTAGGTATGCACGGAAAACCCCATTCATGAGGCACATGAAAACTGAAGGCGCGTTTGTCAACCCAAATGGTACTGCTGTGAACTCATAGTGACCATAACGAGTGCGAAACGCAGTCTTATGAATGTCTGCATCATGAATGCGCAACTGATGGTACCCAGATTTCAGATCAATCTTAGAGAACACCATGGCTCCCTTCACCTGATCGAAAAGATCACCAATACAAGGCAATGGATATCGATTCCGGATGGTTACCTTATTCAGCTATCGGTAATCAATGCATAACCGAAGAGAACCATCTTTCTTCTTTACGAAGATAACAGGCGCACCCCAAGGAGAGACACTAGGACAAATGAATCCCTTGGTCAACAATTCCTCCACCTGCAACTTCAACTCACTCAACTCTTGAGTAGTCATCCGATATGGAGCTCTCGAAATAGGTTCTGCACCAGGAACCAAATCAATGCGGAAATCTATGTCTCGCTTCAGAGGCATACCAGGAATCTCCAAAGGAAACACATCAGCAAACTGTCGAAGAATAGGGTGACCATCAAGAGCGATTTCTCGACTCTCTCCCTCATCCATATCCTCAAGAGTTACTGCAAAAAGATCCCCACTTTCCTGCCATGGTCATCTAAACACTCTACTGTCTTCTGACGACAGTCCACATGAGCACTGTGAGATGATAACCAATCCATCCCCAACACTACTCCATAGGATCCCAAAGGAATGACACGAAGGTCAACAGAAGTCACAAAGGGACCTAGATCCAACTCACAACTAGGAACAAAGGCATCTACGAACACGCGCACCCCGGTAGCCAACTCTACCTGCCACCTATCCGCCTGCTTAGCAGACGTGAGTCCACACTGCTCCACAATGGACGAAGAAATAAAAGAATCTGATGCACCGGAGTCAAAAAGCACTGAGATAGGGATACCACACAACACACCTGCGGCCTCAATAACTATCCCCTGATGCTCAGCCTAGCGGTTATCAACTGCTGCAAACACTCTATGGGACCTACCAGCATCCCCTACTGTAGCCTCTGATGCAGCTGGCCCCTGATTCCCTGTCTGGTGGATACGCTGACGACACTACACGGCTATATGACCATACTACCCACAAGAGTAGCAAGCTCCTCTACCAGGTCCTCTACCTCCAGTTGGCCCACTGGACTGCTGAAAGCTTCCCCTACTAGGGGCCTGAGATGCACTCTGAGAAGACTATCCTGGAAAACCCTATTTGCTCCTCCGCCAGTTCCTATTTCTTCTATGAGGAGGGTTGCCACCTTGCTGGCCCTGAGACTGTTTCGGTTTCTGCTGCTGCGGTTGCTGTTGTGGCTGCTGCTACTGTCCACCCTTAGCGGGTGCCTGAGGAGCCCTGAATGGTGCCGCTGATTGGGACTGATTCCCACTAGCTCTGTTCCCACTCGAAGGAACACTCCCTATCTGAACTCCTGTCTGTCCACCATGCGCACGGATGAGGTTTTGCTCAACCAGTCTAGCTTTCGCCACCGCTGCCTCCACTGAAACTGGCTCAAAAACTCTAACCCCTCCACTAATGCGGTCATTAAGACCTCTTAAGAAATGCTGTACGAGCATAGTCTCATCGTTGCCAATCCTGGCATACTGCTTCAGCTCATAGAATCTATGCTCAAACTGGTCAACTGACATACCAAACTGCCGCAATGCATAGAACTCATCTGCCTGAGTCTGTCTCCACTGTGGTGAGAGAAACCGTGCTCTGAACCTCTCTAAGAAAATCTCCCAAGAAACAGTATTGATATTCAGACCAATCTTCTCCTCCTCTAACTTCCACCATATAGAAGCAAAATCATCGAGACGCATGATCGCACATCTCGCTCGGGTGTTGCTATTGTATGGGAACATAACATAACGAAACACCTATCCAAACTAATCAACCAAGTCTCTGCCTCGAGATCTGTGCCTCGACCATCGAAGAAAGGAGGGTTGGTCCTCAAAAGATCCTTGATGTGACTCGAGGGAGCTGAATCATGGCCAACTGGAACCTCTCTCCTCCTAGGAGACCTCTCTCTCTCTCTCTTCTCTGAAACATGCTGATGCGACTCCCCAACCTGAGCATGGATGGGCTGCTCACCTTCAGGCTTGGGGCCTAGCCTAGCTAGAACTTCCTGAAACATCTGCCTCAGCTCTTCCCTTTCGGGAACCTACTCTTCTACATGCGGTAATTCCTGATGCACTGACTGATCTTGCTCCACACTCACATGAGTGGGAGGTGGTGAAGGACTATGGCGGTCTGAACCTCGGCCTCGTCTCCCACCTCTACCTCTATTGCGGCCACCAACACGGCCAACTCCCCTAGCTTTCCTAACCATGACCAAAACTGCAAAAGAGAAAACGGTTCAGATCAATGACAAGGATACAGCAAGGGAAATCCAAACACTAAGATCTACACACAAGGTCAAACTGAATGGGCTCACTACAATCCCAGAGTAGCCAATGTTGAAACATGGGCTCTGATACCAAATGTAATGCCCCACCAGGAACCCTAAAGGATAGCAACACCACAAGGCAACTAAAAGGCGCAATAATTTTTTTTTTTTTTTTAAGATTAAAGGAAATAATCATAACTTTGCTCAATAATTAACATAAGCGGAAGACTAACATTACATCCTAAAGGGTTACCAACGAAGATTACTTCTAAATAAAACCACATCACAATATTAATCCAATCATCCATTTAAATTAAGGAAAGCCAATAACGATTAAATAATTCATATTCATAAATTGATCTCCAAAAGATAGGCTTAAAGAATTACAACATATATACTTCCAATGATTCATTTATACATAATAGGAAAGATAATTGAAACGATATATATCCCATGAACTTAAATTACAATATTCCATAAATTACATGGCTTCCATAGAACAATAAAATACAAAGGTTACAAGTTGCTGATACAATGACCACACGGGCCTCAAGGTACAAAATCAAGAACATAAGTGCTACACGAAGCAAGAACCAAGATGCACCGGCGAAGCCAATCCTCGCGTGAAGGTAGGAACAAGATATCCGATGGGAAGTGGCACTACCACCCGACCATGTGATCCCATAATGGAACCACCCCACCGTGCTAGGAGATAGCAGAAGACCCTCAAGCAAGCAAGAAAATACAACAGTACACATGACTCCGCAGTACACAAGAGACTCGACTCACAAAACACTAGCGACCCTAGAGAGAGAGTGTCATCACATGGCTTAACATGGTTACCCTAGGTAGGTCTCCATAGGTCCCGGCCCCCATCATGGGTTATGCTGGTAACCTCTCCTGAACCCCCGGCTCCATCTAAGCATCATGCGGACCCTACCATCATTTCATGAAGACAAGGTCGTAGGTTTGCCATTCCAGGCCTTCCCAAACACCTTGAGCCTATACAAGCACTCAACCATGTACGGGGTACATTATCTTAATTAAATTAATAACTACCCACCCCCTAATCAAATTATTAGGTTATCACTTAATAGTTGACTTTCGAGGGGTTATCCTGCCATCCACTTCGGGTGCGGCCCCCGCTCGAAAGCCACTCTCTCTACTAGGTCACTAACTGGATAAGACTATCTATGAGAACTCTATGGTGGACTAACAACCATAAATTATCCAGACATAACACAGGTGGAGGACTCACAGTCACAAACCCAGGGTTGACCATTAGGGACATAACACATAATAGCCCACTTCCTCAAGGTTTGAACATCGACACCTGACCAAGGGTAAACATCGACAACATAATGACCATTTTAAACATAATGCAACGACATTAAAACAACTAGACTACAATTATTAAAAACACCAGATCCTACACAAGCAATCTTTCTTTAAGCAGTCAACATTTAAATCAATTTAGAAAATGTATATATCGGCTAATATAAAATAATTCCAAATAACAACTATTTGTCGAATACAATCATCATACGATTATTTTTCAATACTTGGATAACAACACTGTTATCAAATTTAACCTAAACTTTCCTTAATTCCAACATTAATACTAACCTCTAAATCATTTTATTTATTTTCACAATACCAGGCAAATAATCCTCATCACTAAAATTGAAAAATTATTAATTAATCTCAACATCATTACAAACTACAATTAACATATTATTATTATTTAATATTAAATAATAACATATTGTTATTATTGTTTAAATAACAATATATTATCACTTAATATTAACACAAAATAACACTAATGAATTTTATTTAAACCACTAACATAACATAATATCATTTTCGTTTTTTTTTTAAAACTAAAAAAAAATGTTAAAAAAAACAATATTTAAACCCCAATGTGGGGCCCCCAAGCTCCCACACAGCAAGCCTACTGTTCCCAGACTGGGGAATGCAGCGCTTGCTGCATCCTCAGTCTAGGCAAAGCAGTGCTTGCTGCTAACCCCAAACTGGGGGAAATGCAGCGAGCTGCAAGGAAAAGAGGGGTGCGTGGCTGGGTCGAGCCCAGCTCCCCGCCACCGCCCCCAATGAATTTGATTCAAAATTTAATTAATTTTTTTTTTGCTTTAATCACAATTTAAATTTCGTTTTTGGACAAAAATGCCTGAGACAAAATTAAGAGAAACTAATAACAGAGACAGAGGTGAAAACCTCTGTTAAAACAAAATTAACCATTAATTTCCCAGCCACCATATTTTTTTTATCAAACATACAAACAAAAGATAAATTAAAAGTCACTGGTAATGCCAAATTTTACCAGGAAATACAAAATCTTCTGAGACAAAACAGGGGCAATAAAATTTCATTCAAATCAGCCCATTTCACTCTAAAATTCAAATTAAATGGGAATAGAATTAATCTCTAACCTCCAATTGAATTTCTTGGCTCCCAACAAGCATGAACAAGGGAAAAATTAACTCATAACCATCATTTTAAACTGGAAATTACTAGGGAGAGGTATGTTATGAATGCTTGGCAAAATTTTGCCAGCATAACACTACTAAAACCCAACAAAATTTCCAATTACAAACAGCATAATAAACCAAGAAATTTCTTGCACAAACAAAGATGAAACAACACAAATTAAGTTAAGAAATTACATGGAGAGAGATTAAGTTTGAATTTGATAACAAATTGATAGAATCTTTCTTCCACAAACCCATGACAAACAAACACCCAACACCCAAAATTCACAATTCAAGCTTTTAAACAAATAACAGAAAATGGGAAGAAAGAAAGGATTTTTTTGTTGAAATAAGCAAGGATTCAACCAACCTCTATGATTTCCAAGCAGGAATGGTATGCTTCAGCAGGAATCCCAGCTAGTTCAAACCCAAATCCACCCTTCAAGCAATTTTTTTTTCCAGAATTTCTTCTTCCTCCTCCAAATAAGCATAACCCCCAAAATCTCCTCCAAAATAATTTAGTAAGACAATCTCTTTAACCTAATTTTCTAGGTTGCAATATTTCTATTTAAAAAAAATATTAAAATCCCACAATTGACTTTCTTTTCTTTTCTTTTTCTTTTTTCATATTCCTCAAAACAAATAAATGAAAATTCCCTCTTTTTGAAAATTACATTTTTCATATATATCAATTAAATCAACTTTTCTACTAAATAGGAAAAACAATGAGTTAGCTTTATTTGCATATATTACAAGCAATTAACTAATTTATTCTAATTCTTCTGTTGGATCTAAACACGATTACTTTGCCAAAATAAGCAACTAAAAGTTAAAATCTAATAACTAATCAATTAAGCTTGATTCAAGACATAAGGCATAATAAGGAATAAATCGCTCAAGCCAACAAATAATGACAACTTAAACTTTAAATAAATAACCGAACCACTATGGCATGCAAATCGAGGAAAGCAAAAAGACTCAAAATTCGAACAAAAGGGATGAACGACTGACTGACGGCACTCACAAAATAAAGATTGAGGTAAGGACTAGGGTCAAAAGCTATCTCCTCCACTCCCATCGGACATATAAGGCACGCTCAGACCTGTGAAGCTAGGTGGAGACGATACCCCGTACCTACCCGGTACTTGTACCTGCAATATCCTGCATCATCGAAGCACACATACATGCATATAAATATAGAATACATGGCACGCACACCGATGAAGGAGAATCACGACGTTCCCTATCTCATCGAAACGAGTGAAGGAAAATCGTCCCCTTGCATCCAATACAATAGCAAACACGCAACATATATATGACACATTGCCTAGATAAAGTAAGATGTCAGTACGAGCAATAATCCATGAAATACTAGAAATCACCAATACTGAAATACTGAAAATAACTCATGCATCCAATATCTAGATAAACATGAAATAATATCAAATACGTCTGCAAAATGACGAGCAATAAAGTGCCAACTGAATAGTAAACTGAAACACAAAATCAGTCTAATAAGTCCGATCAAAACGGGGTACTACACATTACAGATAACTTATGAAAATGATTTGAATTACTTGCAAGATATAATTGTTTTGGACAAACCATTAGACAATAACTATGAATCGTAGTACTAATTTCCTTAAAAGAAAATTAAACGATTGAATAGAAAGAGTTTGGAAATGAATTTTAACACCTACTTGTTTGAAGCAAAAAGTACTTAATAATAATCCCATCTAATTCTTCCATATGAAGTAATATGAATTTCATCTACAAATGATAACTCTACTTTAAATGTGAATCCTCAAACTTGAAAGGTACTAAATTTCTTGAAAGAGAATTTAAATTATCAAATAATTATACTTTGGAAATGAATTCAATACTCACTTGTTGAAGGGAAAAGGAAACAACTATTCAACAATAAGCTTCAAATTAACCATATTATTCTTAGTTACTATTTATTTGAAAAAGAGATTAGACAAGAGTGTAAACACTTGCTATTTAACCAAGTAAATAATAATAAGTCTTCTAATAAACAATTCTAATCAATAAACTTCTAGTTTGTTTTGAACTAATACCTTTGCAAGATTATAAAGTGATAACTAATTACTCCTTCCACTTGAAGTAACGTTAACCTTATTGTTGGATGCATTCTACAAATAATAACTTTATCAATTTCAAATACTTAGAAGGGAGGTAATATTTGCTCCTTAAATTACCCTCAATTAGAATTGTTATTTAATTTCTAAGTGATCATGGAATAGGTTTCTTGAAACTCATTTCCTAAAACAATTTCAGTTTTGAATAAACTCTCTTTGCATCCTAATTAATACTATTACCAGATGAATATTTAACTATTCAATTTACCTCTGAATTTAATGATAATTAAATTTATCTTTATTAATTAATTGTATTATTAAGTGCAACCTTTGCTTTTTACTAGTCTTGTGTTTATTTTAGCTAGAAGGTGAATGATTTTAACTATTAAAAGAAGTGACTATTCACAATGCCTTATATAATCATATCTTGGAATCTAATAAAGAAACAAATCAAATAATCAACCTTTCAAACTGAATCAAAACTTTGTCTAACATTAACTCATATCACTGAAATACCTTAAAGGGTTACTATGAATCTAAACACATTTACTTGTTAGGTAAATTCATTTAACATTGGATACTTTTACTAATTGAAATATACAAAAGATAGTTTTGAAATCTAATAATTAAAGAGCTTAAATATTTGAAATGTATTGAATGGATTGAGGGAACCCACTTACTATTGGACTTAAATATTTGAAATTTATTGAATGTCTTCAGGGAATCCACTTACTATTAGGATTTAACTATTTTATGAAAAGATCCAAAACTATGGAATAAGTGTATCATTAGTGCAATAACATTTTCCTTGCTTCATTTTTCCTAAGTCAAACTAATTTGTTTAATAAGGAGATTTAACTCTTATATCTACATCTTAAGAAGGATTGATTCAAGATGATAGATCTCTTAATGCCTGATTATCTATTGAAATTCTCAAGTGTTAATTGACTCTTTTTCCTTATGCAATATTTATCTTTTCAAAACCCAAGGGACTCTTATCCCATCATTAAGGAGATACTAACTCTTTAGAATTTAAAAAGAGTTCAAATTGCAACTTAATTTTCCATAATTAAAACTCCAATAAGGTACCCATTAATATGGGTTAGACCCTTTTCGCTTAAATTTTCCTTTAATATATTAATAATCTAATTCCTAAAACTAGAGATGATATTTTAAATATATTTCCATTAATTTTAATAAGGTTATATATTAAATGGGTCTCATTAATCGTTTTTAAATATATATCAATAAATAAAACCATTTTTCATCAAATAGACCTCAATAAATAAATCAATTTCTCACTGAATTCGATTAATTTTCAACTATTACAATTAATAATTATAAACTAATCCTAAATGATTTTTTAATCACCAAGTGCATAATTAAATTTCAAAGAACTATAAGCTTATTAATTTTAATTATTCAAAATAACTTTCAATATTCTAAAACATTTTTAATTTTAAATTAAAATAAAAAATAATAATATAAAAATAATTTTGAACTACTTATTTTTATGATACAAATAAATTTCAATTACTTAAAAAACTTAGAATAGAAATAAATTTTTCAATTATTTGAATAACACAAAATTTAATTACAAACTCTAAAGTATAATTCAATTTTAATAAAAAAATTCATAACTCAATATATATATATATATATGTTTATTTAATCTTAAATAAATAAACAAAATTTAAAAAATAAAAATAAACTTACATCTACAAACAAATTTAGAACATAAATTTAATATGATTTTAAATAATTTTTATATATATTTTTATGTAACATATATTTGAAGGGAATTTTACTAATCTATTAATCAAGGCAAGATTTACCTTTTTTTAAATTTATTTCATACATGTACAGGGAATAATATTCTTTTTCCAAAAATCCAAAGAGATGAATATGTTTCTAAAAAGTACAGAGATGAACTTTTGTTTTCTATAATGCAGAGATATGAATGTTTTCCTAAAATCTATAGACATGAATATTTTCCTAAAATCCACAGAGATGGATATTTATCTAACTTACACAGAGATGAATATATTTCTATTTTTATTTTCTTTATTTTGATTTTATATTACTTTGGCAATAGATTTATTTTTGTTCAAGTTATTCTAATATATATATATATATATATATTTCACTCTAAAAAAATCTGATTTTTGTAAAATAAAGAAAGTTGATTGAGGAAAAGATAATAGATTAAACAATATTAAAATTTTAATATGCATATTTTGAAAAAAATCTATTAACCAATTTATTTCATACATGCAGAATAAAAGAGAAGATTTTTTTTTTCTTTTTTGGATAGAAAAGCAATTCATTACATGTATTTGATTAAATCAATTAACAAAAATAGAAAAAGATTTCCTTGCAAAAAACTGAAATGGATAAAAGAGATTTCTTTTTTTTTTTAAATAAAAATAAAATTTAAAATTTGTTATGTGCAAAATTCTGAAAGAGATGAGAAGAAGATTTTCTTTGAAAAGAAAAAGCAACCGATGAATGTGCAAGAGGGGAACCTCGATTTGAGTGAAGAACCTTATTGACCTCCTTCAATTCCTCCTTGAAGCTTGGTAATGATCTTCTCCAAAATCCTGCAACAAATCTACAAAATTTCTCCTACAACTAACATGGTATTGAAAATAAATTCATAGGAATTTCAAGACTACTTTATCATCCAAAAAAAAATGAACTCCCTCTACTAATTTTTCAAAAATTTAGAACTCAATATATAGAAAAGAGAGTCATTTTCCCACTACAAAAGAAATTAATTCATTTCCATATTGTTTTCCCAAAATAATTTCATGCAAAATGATTAATTGTCATAGTGGGGGTTACATGCATAAATTGAATTTGAAATTCTCTTCTAGAACCTTCTCATTTCCTCCTATAACATGTGCTAAATAGCATATTAAGAAAATAAACAATTTCTGAATTAATTTCATGTGAAAATGATTGTTGTCATAGTGGGGGTTACATTTGACCATGCATTCAAAATTCAAATTTGAATTCTCCTCCAAAAATGCATTTTGTAACTCCTTTGTCATAAAAATGTCATGAATAGAATTATTCTTGTCATAGAATAATTTTGTAACTACCATGTCATATATTTAAAAACTTCAACCTCATTTCAATTTATCTTTTCTTTCTAACATTACTCATTAAATTAATATAATAATAATAATAATAATAATAATAATAATAATAATAATAATAATAATAATAATAATAATAATAATAATATTAATAATAGAAAGTCATATCAAGGTCCAAAAAGAGGGTTATGACATCCTTCCCCCCTTAAATTGTGCATTGTCCTGATGCACTAATTATAACCTTAAAAAGAGTTCACTAATTCATAATGTTTAGAAGGAATGTGAAAACATCCGCTGCATCATAATTGAGTCTTCCCATGTATTATTCCTTTTATCATATTGATTCCATTATATTTGAATAGAACAATCCCTTTGTTGCACAATTGGTATTGGTGCTTCTCCAAGACTCCGAATGGCTCTATCATTATTCCCCCTGATTCCTAAGAGGATCATTCCTTACTTCATCAAACCTTATCGAATAAGTTATCCTATTTTAATTGCCCTTATTAGTATTATATCCATCCCTTTGATTTTGATAATGGTGTGGCTCCTTTATTGATCCTTGTTGAAGTTTGCATTTCCCTTGAATTCATGCTTCGCCTTGAATGAATGATTCATGTTAAAATTATATCTCATTATTGCTAGGGCTTGAATCTTCCTTTTTTGTTCTTTCAGGTACTTCCTTCATGCCTACGAGTCTATGCACATCAACTTCTACCGCAAGTTGGTATTAAGCCCCCAAAATGAACTTTTTTATTTGACCCTCTTATATTTTGACACATAGGTACGCACTTTAACAATTTGGCAAACTTATTTCGATATAGTTGAATTGTCAAAGCCCTTGTTGTAGATATGGAATTATGTTACCTTCTCATTGAATAATAATTGTGATAGTCTCCTCTTATAAAAATGGTGAATAAATTTCTCTCATGTGATATTATCCTTTTTATACCCATTTGTTCCTTAGTATTAGTCCGCTAACAAGCTGCATCTCTAGTGAGTTGATAGGAAACCCCATAATGTCTTAATTGTTTCACTAAAATCTTTTAGTTCAATTTATTTTCCCTTTTCATTCAACCAATTCTTAGCTCCTTCACCTATTTCTTTCCTTCGAACTTAGGTTGGTTAATTTCCTAGAAATCCTTAGATAGCTCCAACATATTGTTTTCCCTCATTTATTCAACAGTTGCAAAGTTCTAATTTTCAATCCCACTTCTATTTATTTGATGTCATTTTGCCTTGCTCTATGGTCCTGCATTGATTTTTCCATGGAGTTGATCTCATCCCTTTGTTTAGTTAATATGTTGATTATAGTTTAGAATTCTTGTTTCTTTATTCCTTTAGTCTAGTTGATTCCATCATTGTTATCTTCCCTTTGACTCCTTGAAGTGGTGGTATGCTTTCCTCTTTCACTTTCTTTTCCTTCTAGGTCTTCTTTAAATTTGAATTTCTTATTTAGTTCTTGATTTAATATATAATAATTTACCTCTACAACCTCCAACTACTTCCAAGATACTCTTCAAAATTACATAAGTTAAAGTGAGCTCAAGGCCTAGAATTGAACCCTCGCTCTGATACCACATGTAATAACCCACTTAACTTAGTCCAAAAACTCAACTAATTTTTTTTTAATATATAAAAATATTGATTTATTATTCTTACTTATACTTTTTTTTTAATTCAATCAGATACTTAGGTACATCTATCCAAACAAGATAGGCATCCATCCAACCGGGATGGGCATCTAACCATATAGGTTAGGCATCTATCCATGCGGAACTAGGCATCTAACCATATGGGTTAGGCATCTATCCATACAGGATGGGAGGTTTCATCCATCCAATCTAGGATAGGCATCTATTCATAAGAATAGGATATGCTCTGGCTAGAGACTTTAGACTCATCAAGACCATCTGGGTCCTAAGCCACTCTCTAAAGACTAGACTCCCCTACTAGGAGCACACCAAGGTCACCATCCTTAGGAGTATTAAAATAATTACACAAATAAGCTTGACTCCACCTTGGAATCCAGCCTAAAGCCTCGGGAAGTCAAGCAAATCCATACGGGATTCCTTCTGAGTATGCATTGAATTAACTTTAACCTTTCAATTATTATTTGCACAATTTGATTAAAAGACCAAGGAGCTTCAAGAACCAACTACTCACCCATAACCAAATCCTAATCCCCATTCTCAAATGCATGAGTACAAGGGACAACTTCATCCCTAGACTGCCTACATACCCGTTTGGGCATGAGATCAAGGCGTAAAGTATGTAGTTCTGGTTTCTAACTATGGTTTAATGTAAACTGTTTGGTGGGTACACAACCCTTTCTAGGGTCAATGTCCCAGACAGTTTCTCTGTGATTGCTACCCACGATGGTAGCTCTATAGAAAAAAAAGCTCAAGATGGCCTTTTGCTTGTGGCCTAAACAACTAAGTCCTATTTCCTATTAAATACATCACCCTTAATCAATTATAATCCATTGAAATCAACAAGATAAAATAAATTTTTAAGATCTTCCAACACATCCAAACCCTAATGGGGTTATCTAAAGTTCAAATGATCAGATGTAAATTCATTTTAAAATTAATCTTTTTAGATTATCGATCGAAGGGGGATTAGCCACCCCTTGGATTTTAACTTCCAAATGACCCTTATTTCTCCCTGACGAATTAGAGGGATGATGCCACAGATGTTGTTATTGCAGCTTTATTAGGTGTTAAGTGCAGTAGTTCAACATGATAGCATTACCCATAAGTGTGACCCAAAGGTACCATAGATACCAAACGCCGTTAATTTCTGGTTTCAACTCCTCTTGTTTAGTTATCTAACTATGAATTTAACTTTGAATTCATGAATCTTAAATGAAGCAATATACCAGTACAATTATGAAAAAGAAACTATTATATGCAAGGAATTATCGCTTGAATTTAAAGCTAAAGTATGAATTTAAAGTAATTGAAAGGAACATAAACAGAACAACTACTTGGAATAGTATTTCCTCCAAAAGAGAGTTATGATAATTAAACATTCGAAAACTTGAACTAAATACATGAAATTACTAATTTCTTGGAAACCATAATACTTTCAAAGATAACTTATGAAAATGATTTGAATTACTTGCAAGATGTAATTGTTTTGGAGAAACGATTACACAATAAGTATGAATCCTAGTACTAATTTGCTTAAAAGAAAATTAAATGATTGAATAGAAAGAATTTGGAAATAAATTTTAACACCTACTTGTTTGAAGCAAAAAGTACTTAATAATAATCCCATCTAATTATTCCATATGAAATAATATGAATTTCATCTACAAATGACAACTCTACTTTAAATGTGAATCCTAATACTTGAAAGGTACTAAATTGCTTGAAATAGAATTTAAATTATCAAATAATTATACTTTGGAAATGAATTCAATACTTACTCATTGAAGGGAAAAGGAAACAACTATTCAATAATAAGATTAAAATTAACCACATTATTCTTATTTACTAATTGTTTGAAAAAGAGATTAGACAAGAGTGTAAACACTTGCTAGTTAACCAAGTAAATAATACTAAGTCTCCTAATAAACAATTCTAATCAATAAACTTCTAGTTGGTTTTTAACTAATACCTTTGCAAGATTATAAAGTGATAACTAATTAATCCTTCCACTTGAAGTAACGTTAACCTTATCATTGGATGCATTCTACAAATAATAAATTTATCAATTTCAAATACTTCGAACGTAGCTAATGTTTGCTCCTTAAATTACCCTTAATTAGAATTGTTATTTAATTTCAAATTGATCATGGAATAGGTTTCTTGAAACTCATTTGGTAAAACAATTTTGGTTTTGAATAAAATCTCTTTGCATCCTAATTAATACTATTACCATATTAATATTTAACTATGCAATTTACCTCTAAATTTAATGTTAATTAAATGTAGCCTTACTAATTACTTGTATTATTAAGTGTAACTTTTCCTTTTTACCAGTCTTGTGTTTCTTTTAGCTAGAAGGTGAATGATTTTAACTATTAAAATAAGTGACTATTCACAATGCCTTATATACTCATATCTTGGAATCTAATAAAGAAACAAATCAAATAATCAACCTTTCGAATTGAAGAAAAACTTTGTCTAACATTAACTCATATTGCTGAAATACCTAAAAGGGTTACTATGACTCTAAACACATTTACTTGTTAGGTAAATTTCTTTAACATTTGATACTTTTACTAATTGAAATATACAAAAGATAGTTTTGAAATCCAATAATTAAAGAACTTAAATATTTAAAATGTATTCAATGTATTAAGGGAACCCACTTACTATTTGTAATGCCCCGCCAGGAAACCCCGAAGGGATTAAGCCATAACACAAGAAAAGAGTGCAAATTTTTTTTTTAAAGTTACAACGCATAAGATGCAACAAGATATCAAAGATTCAGATTACATAGCGGAAGACATCAACAACAATCTCCTAAAGAGTTTCCCAACGAGATTACTTAAATTTCACAACTCACTTAACTCACACAATTAATCCAATAAGCTAACTATCTTAATAGTGAGATAATTCATAATCAGAATAATTCCTTTCAAAAGAGGGAAATATAAATCACAAGCGAAGATTCATCATAAGATCCATTCATAATCTTCATTCAAGCTTTTCATTTAAAATTAAAAACCAACATCTAACATTCTAATACACTAGGATTTCATCATAACATAAGAGATCTTTTCAAGCGTATTTAAATTCTCTAATCAACAACTGAGTACAATTCCTTACTCTAAGGTTCATTATTCCATATTCCAACTTATTGCATTAAAAGGACGATTTCACACATGCATTACGATAAATCGCATCTCAACCAATTATGCATTCGATCAACATGGCATTCAAGATAGAACTGACTATAAGCATTTAAAGTTAATTCCAATTATCCACTTAACCATTCTAACCTAAGGTAATCATACATGATAAAGCTGAATAAAGGAAACATAAGAGAATACATCACATAACACCATAATGATCTCGGAGTTCACCCCTAAAGGGCTACATCTCCGGGTCTGCTCAACTGCAAAACCCCCTCTGATAAATAATAAAGTTAGGAATACAAGAGGTTACACCAATACAATCCAGCCATCAAGGCGATACAAGAGCAATATACAAACGACCACATCGGTCCATTAATACATAAACGATCCTTAAAAAGAACAGGATCCAGCTGCACATAATCAAGCTAAAACAACAGGTCCATGAGAGCATCCATAAAACTGAGCCATCACCACCCAAGGTCTAACATGAAACCGACACTCACAAGGGCAGAGACAAAAGGACGACTCACAAAGATACTCCTAACAGGACAAATGAGAACACACTAGCGAACGTAGGGACAAGTGTCATCACACAACCAAGTATGGATACCATGGCAAGTCTTCATAGGTCCCGGTCCCGTACACTGGGTTACCCTGGCAACCTAATCCGAGCTTCCAGCCCATCCAAGCCTCGTGTTGACCCACACATCCTCTCGTGAAGACAAGGAAGATGGTTTCCCATTTCAGGCCTTCTCACAGCATGTCGAATCTATGATAGCACTCGTCCCATGTGTGAGGCACATTATCTTATTTAGAGATTATATTCTAATCTACTTATAGGTTATCACTTATCAGACTCACTTTCAACGGGTTACCCAGCAGCCACTTTGGGCGCGGCCCTCAATCGAAAGCCACTTTCCCATACGACACTAGACTAAACGCAGACGAACTCAAAACCAAGGAATACACATGGTCAGACAAATGGAGTTCAAGAAGAGAGACATAATCATCAGGTCAAACACGACTCAAAAGTAATCACTTACTGACGGTACTCTAACTAGAGACCTGACAACTAAAGTTAACCACGATCATCATTCGACTCACACACAAGGAGGATATGATCAAACGACACTACCACAATACAACAATCAACTCGGAATCGAGGACTGAAACAGGTACACCAAATCATTCCATACGACAGGGTCCTACTAAGCAAGCAAAACATGCCATTTCATAATTAAAGGCGAATACAGAAATTAAACTCGCAAGGCAATAATCAGAAAAGACAATATTTTCTCAAATTGATTTAATCATTACAAGTCGATCAAGTTTTCTACCAGATCTAAATCAGATTGCAGTTATCTACCACAACTGGGGATAAGTTGATCTTGGTTTTCTAACTCTTAAGGTTCAAGCATCGAACAGGCAAACTAAGCCATAAAGAGTTTTTAAACCAACTTATATTAATAAATCTCAGACAACCATTAATCAACTAAAATAAGATATTTAATCTCCAATCAAACGTCATTAACATACTGGTCTAAAATCAATCTCTACAGATACATAATTTCAATTCCAGATGCATAATACGGATCACGGAATATAAAAATAAAGGAAATTCAGTTGTAGATACTCATTTCCAAACGCACATGATATAAACTTATTAATCCAAGATTGGACCCAAGTATAGCCAATTAACATTTGATGATGAAATTATCAATATTAGAACTTAATTAGACAAGGTGCACAGATCATGAAATGGAATTGAATGATTAATTCACCTATAAATTCTATTATATACTTAATCAAAATCAAGTTATCCTTTATCATGATATGCCCTTTAAGCATAATTAAGCATCTAATTAAACTTAACATTAAACACAACTCTCTTTAAAATGATATAAAAATCATATACTTTTTTTTTAATACTAAACAAAAATACATTAAAACAACCCCTTTTTTTTTTAACCATGTTAAAAACAACAAAACGCATTTGAAAACGTGGCTAGGGCGGGCCGTACCCTAACCCTAGCCGCAGGGCAAAGTGTGGGTGGTGCCACTGCGGTGCCCGCAGGTCCGCGGCGCCCTGCGGCCACCGCGGCCCTGTAGCCACCGCAGTGTGCCACGGCCAAAACATTAACACCAGCGAGGGTTGGGGGGTAAAACCAGAGAACGAGCGGGGAACGAAGGGGGTGCGAGCGGGGGAGAGGGGAGGAGGAGCGGGGGAGCTCCGCTCCCCGCCTCCAATCCCCAAAACCCACGGTTCGAACCAAAACAAATGCGCCCAGTCCAACAAACATAAAAAAAAAGATACGTTTTAAATTTTAATTCGGACACACAGTCCGTTTAAAAAGATAAAAATGCACAGTCCGAGACAAACACCCACGCCCAGCTCGGCATAAAAAAAAAAAAATATATTTTCCTTTTCCTTTGTAAACACAGTTCGAAATGCCTGAAAAACGCCACACGCACTGGGATTTCAAAAATTTCGATTTACAGAATGAGAAAGTTCAAAAAAAATATGTTAGGGCATCCTATATTTTGATGGGTATTCATTAATTCAAACACAAATGGTTTCCCCATACCCAAAACAGATGAAGAACTTCAAAACCCAATTAAATTTGATCATATTTCTATTAAACCATTCTTAGCAAACCAGAAATTCTTTTGGCAACAAGAAAATAATTCAGAGTCCTACCTTCATTCGCAATCCTGGTAAAGATTACTGAAGAGCCCCCCTACCAGATTCAGCAAACTACCTCTTCTCCAAAACCCCCAAAAACCTTTCCAACCAAAATCTCCTCCAAAAAATGTCCATCCCCTCCAAATTTCCCAATTTTGGGTTATATGGAAGAGTTGACCCAAAAATTCCTATTTTAGGAATTAAAATTTTTATTTAAAAATAATTCTCCAATTAATACTTTTCTAACTAGCAACAAATTAACTTGCTATTCAAATCAAAAATCGATTTCCTCAATCAATTAAACTTACCCTTTCAAATTTCAGAATGCAACAGAATGCAACTACCTCTATTGCGATAAAATACAAAAATTTCTTTTTCAACATCATAAAGAAAATGCATTAAATATTCAAAAACAGACATTTAATCGGATTTACTTCCAATTTAACATAGGCAATTCATTAACAACGAAAATCACATAATGGAAACCAGATTAATCTAATCCATTAATCATCAATGCACAAATGCATATTTAATCAAGACAATTACTAAGGACTAAATAATCAATTTAATCATGCACACCAAGCATGCAAATCGAGAAGGTCAACCAAACAGACGACTCACAAACCCAAACAAAAAGGGATTACCGACGACGACTGACGATGCTCACTTGAGCATGACTAAGGCCGACTAGGGTCTTACGACCGCCTAATCCAACTCTAAGGATTAAAAGGGCACACTCAAACCTGCACACCCAAGTGAAGACGAACCTCGCACTCATGCGACGTTGCACCTGAAATTTCCTGCAACCAAAGATCATACATGCATACATATATACAATTTAATGAAATCATTAGTCTGATACTAACATCACGAAATAGGAACACTGAAAATCTGCATACAACTAGTGTGAGAACCACATCAATAGCTATGCGTTAAATCAAACATCTGATTGTAACATCATATTACGATTAACTAATCAAGATTAAACCAAGGTTAGAGATCGATTATGGTAGGGGTACTACATTCTCCACCCCTAGGTTCCGACTTACTCCTGGAAGTCGTAAGGCTAGATGGAGAACATGTCGTACGCATCAGCCCTGAAACTCATTCAACAAAGATCAAATTGCACATAGAAATCTTTCCATAAATAAATAAAATATTCTTGCAGAGTCCTTAACAAACGCCATTATCCATTGGCAAGATACATCTAAAACCATACATTCCTTTAAAATATTCTAGGAATTATCCACAATCATAGCAAGGAAACAAGTATTTTCTTCCTTTCATTACACCAGATCAAGCATTACTAAGAGGTAAACCACAATTACCATAATCATCGACCAAAAATGACAGGAAAACATGCCATAATGATCAATTTCCTTTACCAATCCATCTTTATCATAAGATTTAATAACATAGGACAAGCTCAAAATATCAATTTCTACAACCAATTTAACTTTCAAAAAAATAAGAGCAACATAAATAACTCAATTGATTACACTTGCCAGGCATAAGAAAACCTTTCCAAAGACTATGTCGCATAACATAGCGACAAGCTAACACAATTTACTCCATGATGCAAATACTAACCATCCACATAACTGGAATGCATAACATAAAAGGCCACATGTGAGCATGTCTAATGCTTGGTCAAAGATAACATGCATGATCAGCATCTCTATGCCTGATCTCAGAACAACAATATGATCATAAGAATCCAATATCTCACTCAAAGGCTTGATGGTGCTAGGCACACCATAGCGGTGCTACATTCCATACAAGACCTTTGTGAATATCCCTTGTTGTGTAAGGTGTTTAGCCTCCAAGAGATAGTCACCACTCAAAGGTAGGTAGTGGATCCTAGCTGTTTTCACAGCCTCACATACCTCCATCCTCAAGGTTCCCTGCGTCTACTTCCTCGTATACACTCATCCAAGCCCGTCTCCTACGTTCTTGGAGAGGAATTCACATTGCAACACAAGACCAGCATCCAAAAACAATAAGGATAAACCAGTTTAGCCACCAAAGAACCAAAGAATAAAGATAATAAATCCTCAATTCCAACAGTAAGGCAAGAAAATAATCCGGAATCTCAACACCAAATCAAAAGTGCAAAAGATCACAAGATCGTGGCTAAACCTTCAAAATCAAAGTAAAATAAATTGTTGATCCCCAAAGAAATATAAAGAATAGCACAACTGCACATAACATCACTGCGTGACTAATAGCTAGCCACCAACGAGGAAGGAAGGAACAATCGTCTAGCTATCCTAGTAGCTCATCATGTGGTGTGGCCAAGTCACACATCCACATGGCATGGCAGTGTGCACCTCGACATCACCCTGCATCACGTCGTCACGTGGCATGGCTCTACCCAATACCTAGCGGTAAGCCGCATGGAAATGTCTACTACATCCCGCATTGTGTCTCAACACGGCATGGCAATACTCCAAGTGGACAAAACACGTAATGGACGTATCCCGCATGGCAGTGTACCCCGCGGATAAGGAACGCGTTGGTCACACTCCGCATAGCGATGTTCCTCTCAGGATACTCGCCGTAAGCCAGAGGTATACATGGCTAAGGTCTACCCACAAGTCTACCAACACTGGTCAGTTGGCAACTCATGTAAGAACAATATCACGCCTCTCATGAAGACAAGGTAACAGATGCTCCAATAGAGTCCAACAATATGCTCAAAGACTGCCATCTATATGCTCAAACTAAAGGATAGGAATAAGGCTGGCACACATGAACCTCGTAAATAGATTCATCAAAAGGGAAAGTATTGAGTACACCTTGATACAGTTTAATAGTACAACTATATCATTCCTCGAAGTAGAGAAGCTAAAGTCGCTTCGCGCCGACATTACTTGTACGCCAATCCATACTATTCAAGGAACGGTTACTTCTAATACTGCCCCTTAACATACTGAGTTACCCACAACCCGAGGTTTGGTACTCAGCAGGGAAACAAATAAGCAACATCACAAAAACAGTATGGTTTCCCATACTCATAAGCAGCATATCCTCCATGGTTGATTACTTCACCAATCCATGGGCACATATAATAAGCACTGGTTTCTTACAATACACACAAATACACCAGTACTGGTTTAGTCACATAAACGGGGAGTACTTTCAGTACGCTAACATCTATACAAGGAAGATTCCAATTATGCTTCCTACATAAATAACTGAATAAAGTTTACTCTAGATACAAGTACTGAATTATTAACAATTCACAATTATATAAGGAATTAATATCATTCCTACATCTTTCTCGAATCTCACTAAGCATTCATAATTAAATTGCTAGCTAAGCAAATTCTTTTCTAAAGCTTAAGACTTTCATCTATCACTTTGAAGCCAAAAGGCAAACACACAATTTCACATGTTTTATAAACATTCCATTTAAATCAATGCACTCTTTAATATCATTTCTAAAAATCTCATGATTAGGCAAAGTGAAGGGAAAGAGAGTTTGATAACCAAACTATTTCCTACAAAGACACAAGATCAATTAAGATCACGCTATAACATTAAATTTCTCACTATAAGCCTATCATTTCAATTACACGGTTTTCATTTCGCTACCATTTTAGAAGGATGACAATCAGCCTAACAAACAGTTTTCCAATAATTATGGTTGCAACAGGAGGTTCTAGTTTTCCAAACAAAACGGAGATCAAGAGAAGCAATCTTTTCGATAATGCAAGACCTCTTAAGAACGCTCACTTATAATAATACAATTCAGACACATATCATAATTTGCAACCTATTAGAGAAGATCACATTACGATCAAAGATAAGCAAGGAGCTATTAACCCAAATAGAACATATTAATGCATGCACATCAAACAAGCTTTTCATTCGCACTTTCTAAACACATTAAGGTAATAACATATACCCAAAAGCGAGTTCGATGGAGCATTTGCTAAAATATATCTTCAATCAAACTGGTTTAATGAAACACATAAGACAATCTTTCGGAAAACACATAAACACTTTCTCGATGCTACAATAACGTGCTCTTTTTTTTTTTTTAACACTTCTACAAACCAAGCAGTTTCACATAATTCAACTATTCGCATAGCAATGCACCTTTCTAAGGTAGAATTTAATCATGCTACTCCTACAACATACACATGGAGAATTCTTTAAACATACACATGCAGTTTTTTTCTCCCAATCACCCAAAATAAATTTTTAAAACTCATAGCCCTTTAATAATCTAAAAACATAAGCAACATAAGGCTCACACAAGGGTTCAAGAAGTCACACCCTTTCTCTCTTGCAAACAAGAAACTCAATCAAAGATAATTACACATATCTTAATCATTTAATTTCTAGAAAGAAGAGAGGAATGGTGATAATCATTTAATTTCTACAAAATAAGCATTCAATAATTGCCATATTAGTCCCTCAAGTGGACAACACTAAGCTAGATCATGATCTTTAAACAAACATAATTCTCACTTTCAGATTCAAGACAAGCACGGACCGACCCAAATGGATTAGTCTAAAGAGTACAACACTCAATAAGGGGAGGTACATATGACTCTCTTCAGAATAAGAGTAATCGTAGACCCAGACATCAATAAGCACACAATGCACAAATAAACACTCAACACCAACATCAAGAAGGCGAAAACAAGTGTGAACACACACGTTCCACACAAGCTAAGGTCCGCTCAATCAGTCACATGCAAAAGGAGGACAAGCATACACATAAGGTCGATACACCTCACACAAATAGAGGGCACACGCGACACCAGAGATCCCAATGTTTGCAACATGGGCTCTGATACCAAATGTAATGCCCCACCAGGAAACCCCGAAGGGATTAAGCCATAACACAAGAAAAGAGTGCAATTTTTTTTTTAAAACTTACAACGCATAAGATGCAACAAGATATCAAAGATTCAGATTACATAGCGGAAGACATCAACAACAATCTCCTAAAGAGTTTCCCAATGAGATTACTTAAATTTCACAACTCACTTAACTCACACAATTAATCCAATAAGCTAACTATCTTAATAGCGAGATAATTTATAATCAGAATAATTCCTTTCAAAAGAGGGAAATATAAATCACAAGCGAAGATTCATCATAAGATCCATTCATAATCTTCATTCAAGCTTTTCATTTAAAATTACAAACCAACATCTAACATTCTAATACACTAGGATTTCATCATAACATAAGAGATCTTTTCAAGCGTATTTAAATTCTCTAATCAACAACTGAGTACAATTCCTTACTCTAAGGTCCATTATTCCATATTCCAACTTATTGCATTAAAAGGACGATTTCACACATGCATTACGATAAATCGCATCTCAACCAATTATGCATTCGATCAACATGGCATTCAAGATAGAACTGACTATAAGCATTTAAAGTTAATTCCAATTATCCACTTAACCATTCTAACATAAGGTAATCATACATGATAAAGCTGAATAAAGGAAACATAAGAGAATACATCACATAACACCATAATGATCTCAGAGTTCACCCCTAAAGGGCTACATCTCCGGGTCTACTCAACTGCAAGACCCCCTCTGATAAATAATAAAGTTAGGAATACAAGAGGTTACACCAATACAATCCAGCCATCAAGGCGATACAAGAGCAATATACAAACGACCACATCGGTCCATTAATACATAAACGATCCTTAAAAAGAACAGGATCCAGCTGCACATAATCAAGCTAAAACAAGAGGTCCATGAGAGCATCCATAAAACTGAGCCATCACCACCCAAGGTCTAACATGAAACTGACACCCACAAGGGCAGAGACAAAAGGATGACTCACAAAGATACTCCTAACAGGACAAACGACAACACACTAGCGAACGTAGGGACAAGTGTCATCACACAACCTAGTATGGATACCATGGCAAGTCTTCATAGGTCCCGGTCCCGTACACTGGGTTACCCTGGCAACCTAATCCGAGCTTCCGGCCCATCCAAGCCTTGTGTGGACCCACACATCCTCTCATGAAGACAAGGAAGATGGTTTGCCATTTAAGGCCTTCTCACAGCATGTCGAATCTATGATAGCACTCGTCCCATGTGTGAGGCACATTATCTTATTTAGAGATTATATTCTAATCTACTTATAGGTTATCACTTATTAGACTCACTTTCGACAGGTTACCCAGCAGCCACTTTGGGCGCGGCCCCCAATCGAAAGCCACTTTCCCATATGACACTAGACTAAACGCAGACGAACTCAAAACCAAGGAATACACATGGTCAGACGAACGGAGTTCAAGAAGAGAGACACAATCATCAGGTCAAACACGACTCAAAAGTAATCACTTACTGACGGTACTCTAACTAGAGACCTGACAACTAAAGTTAACCACGATCATCATTCGACTCACACACAAGGAGGATATGATCAAACGACACTACCACAATACAACAATCACCTCGGAATCGAGGACTGAAATAGGTACACCAAATCATTCCATACGACAGGGTCCTACTAAGCAAGCAAAACATGCCATTTCATAATTAAAGGCGAATACAGAAATTAAACTCGCAAGGCAATAATCAAAAAAGACAATATTTTCTCAAATTGATTTAATCATTACAAGTCGATCAAGTTTTCTACAAGATCTAAATCAGATTGCAGTTATCTACCACAACTGGGGATAAGTTGATCTTGGTTTTCTAACTCTTAAGGTTCAAGCATCGAACAGGCAAACTAAGCCATAAAGAGTTTTTAAACCAACTTATATTAATAAAGCTCCGACAACCATTAATCAACTAAAATAAGATATTTAATCTCCAATCAAACGTCATTAACATACTGGTGTAATGCCCCGCCAGGAACCCTAAAGGATAGCAACACAAAAAGGCAACTAAAAGGCGCAATAAATTTTTTTTTAAAGATTAAGGGAAATAATCATAACCTTGCTCCATAATTAACATAAGCGGAAGACTAACATCACATCCTAAAGGGTTACCAACGAAGATTACTTCAAAATAAAAACCACATCACAATATTAATCCAATCTTCCATTTAAATTAAGGAAAGCCAATAACGATAAAATAATTCATATTCATAAATTGATCTTCAAAAGATAGGCTTACAGAATTACAACATACATACTTCCAAAGATTCATTTATACAAATAGGAAAGATAACTGAAACAATATACATCCCATGACTTAAATTACAATATTCCATAAAATTACATGGCTTCCATAGAACAATAAATTACAATTTTTACAAGCTGTTGATACAATGACCATACGGCCTCAATAGTACGAAATCAAGAATATAAGTGCTACAAGAAGCACGAACCAAGATGCACCGGCGAAGCCAATCCTCGCGTGAAGGTAGGAACAAGGCATCCGATGGGAAGTGGCACTACCACCCGACCATGTGATCCCAAAATGGAACCACCCCACCGTGCTAGGAGATAGCAGACGACCCTCAAGCAAGCAAGAAAAGAACAACAGTACACATGACTCCGCAGTACACAAGTGACTCGACTCACAAAACACTAGCGACCCTAGAGAGAGAGTGTCATCACATGGCTTAACATGGTTACCCTAGGAAGGTCTCCATAGGTCCCGGCCCCCATCATGGGTTACCCTGGTAACCTCTCCCGAACCCCCGGCTCCATCTAAGCATCATGCGGACCCTACCATCCTTTCGTGAAGACAAGGTGGTAGGTTTGCCATTCCAGGCCTTCCCAAACACCTTGAGCCTATACAAGCACTCAACCGTGTACGGGGTGTATTATCTTAATTAAATTAATAACTACCCACCCCTAAACAATTATTAGGTTATCACTTAATAGCTGACTTTCGAGGGGTTATCCTGCCATCCACTTTGGGTGCGGCCCCCGCCCGAAAGCCACTCTCTCTACTAGGTCACTAACTAGATAGGGCTATCTATGAGAACTCTATGGTGGACTACAACCATAAATTATCCAGACATAACGCAGGTGTAGGACTCACAGTCACGAACCCAGAGTTAACCATAAGGGACATATCACATAAAAGCCCACTTCCTCAAGGTTTGAACAACGACACCTGACCAAGGGCAAACATCGACAACATAATGACCATTTTAAACATAATGCGACGACATTAAAACGACTAGACTGCAATGATAAAAACACTACAAACAATCTTTCTTTGAGCAGTCAACATTTAAATCAAATTGAACCAATGTATACAAGCTATTATAAAATAATTCCAAAATAACATCTATTTGACGAATACAATCCTCATACAACTATTTTATAATACTTGGATAACAACCACCAATATTAAATTTAGTCCGACTTTCCTTAATATCAACATTACTACTAACCTCTAAATCATTTGATTTATTTTTCACGATACCAAGCAATTAATTCCCATTACTAAATCAAAAGAATTACTCACTAATCTTAACATCATCGTAAACTATATTTAACACATTATTATTATTTAATATTAAATAATAACATATTGTTATTATTGTTAAAATAACAATATATTATTGCTTAATACTAAAACGAATAACGCGCATAGAATTTATTAAAAACCTTTAACATATTATTGTTATTTAATATTACATGATAACATATTATTATTTTTTTTTAAAATAACAATATCTTATCATATAGTATTAAATATACCATAACACTAACCATATTACTTACCACTAATCTTAACTTTTTATCATTTTCGTTTTTTTTTAAAACTAACCAAAAAAAAACATTAAAAAAAAGTAATTTTTGAACCCCCGTGGGCCCCCACGAACCCACAGGCAGCAAGCGCTGCCTTTCCCAAACTGGGAAATGCAGCGAGCTGCATTCCCAGCTTGGGGAAAGCAGCGCTGCTGCTACCCACGCTGGGGATGCAGCGAGCACAGCTAAAGGGAAGGGAAAGGGGGGGTGCGTGGCTGGGTCGAGCCCAGCTCCCCGCCACCGCCCCCAACACCATTTAAATTTAAATTTAACAAATTAAATTTTATTTAATTTAACAGTTAAAAACCTTTACAAATAAAAAACGACAGAGGATTAAATAGAACAGAAACTCAAGACACAGACAGAGGTGAAAACCTCTATCAAACACAATAAATAAAATTAAACTCCCAGCCATCAAGTTTATCAACATACAAACAAACAAAATTAACTTAAAAGGAGTCACAATTTTACCAGCAATCACCAATTTTCTGAGACAAAACAGGGGCATTAATATTTCATTCAAATTTGCCCAGTTTGTTTTAAAAGTTTAATTAAATGGGAATAGACTAAATCCCCAAACCCCAATTGAAACTATTTGTTTCAAATCAAGCATGAACAAGGAATTTTAACTCATAACTATAATTTTTAAAACTGGAAATTTTTAGGGGAGATATTTTATGAATGCTTGGCAAAATTTTGCCAGCATAACACTACCAAAATCCATCAAATTCCTAATTACAAACAGCATGATAAACCAAGAAATTTCTTGCATAGCAAAGATGAAACATTAAGAATTCAGTTAAGGAAACTACATGGGAAGAAATTAAGTTTAAATTTGATAACCAAAATAGTTGAATTCTTCCTCCATAACCCATAACAAACAACACTTCAAGATTTTAAACAATTAACAGCAAGAGGAAGGAAAGCAATGATTTTTTTGTTGCAATAAGCAAGGATTCAACCAACCTTTTGATTTCCAAGCAAGAATCCCAACTGGTTCACACCCAAATCCACCCTTCAAGCCAATTTTCCAAAATTTCTTTCTCCTCCTCCAAAATAAGCATAACCCCCAAAATCTCCTCCAAAATGGCTTAGTAAGAAAAATCTCTTAACCTAATTTTCTAGGTTGCCCAAAATTTCTATTAAAAAAAAAATATTAAAATCCCCCATTGACTTTCTTTTCTTTTTTTTCTATTTTTCTTTTTTTTCAAATTTCTCAAAACAATAAATGAAAAATTCCCTTTTTTGAAAATTACATTTTCATAAGTAGCAATTTAATCAATTTTTCTACTAAATAGGAAAGCAATGAGTTAACTTAATTGAATATATTTAAAAGCAATTAACTAATCTATTCCATTTCTTTCGTTGGATCTAAACACGATTTCTTTTCCAAATAAGCAACTAACAGTTAAAATTTAATAACTAATCAATTTCGCTTGATTCAAAACATAAGGCATAATAAGGAATGAATCGCTCAAGTCAACAATAATGACAACTTAAACTTAAATAATTAACCGAACCACCAAGGCACGCAAATCGAGGAAAAGTAAAAAGACTCGAAATTCAGACAAAGGGGATGAACGACCGACTGACGGCACTCACAATAACAGACTGAGGTAATGACTAGGGTCAAAAGCTATCTCCTCCACTCCCATCGGACATATAAGGCACGCTCAGACCTATGAAGCCAGGTGGAGACGATACCACGTACCTACCCGGTACTTGTACCTGCAATATCCTGCATCACCGAAGCACACATACATGCATATAGATATAGAATACACGGCACGCACACCGATGAAGGAGAATCGCGACGTTCCCTGTCTCATCGAAACGAGTGAAGGAAAATCGTCCCCTTGCATCCAATACAATAGCAAACACGCAACATATATATGACACATCAACTAGATAAAGTAAAATGTCAGTACGAGCAATAATCCACGAAACACTAGAAATCACCAATACTGAAATACTGAAAGTAACTCATGCATCCAATATCCAGATAAACATGATATAATATCAAATATGTCTACAAAATGACGAGCAATCAAGTGCCAACTGAAAAGTAAACTGAAACACAAAATCAGTCTAATAAGTCCGATCAAAATGGGGTACTACAACTGGTCTAAAATCAATCTCTACAGATACATAATTTCAATTCCAGATGCATAATACGGATCACGGAATATAAAAATAAAGGAAATTCAGTTGTAGATACTCATTTCCAAACGCACATGATATAAACTTATTAATCCAAGATTGGACCCAAGTATAGCCAATTAACATTTGATGATGAAATTATCAATATTAGAACTTAATTAGACAAGGTGCACAGATCATGAAATGGAATTGAATGATTAATTCACCTATAAATTCTATTATATACTTAATCAAAATCAAGTTATCCTTTATCATGATATGCCCTTTAAGCATAATTAAGCATCTAATTAAACTTAACATTAAACACAACTCTCTTTAAAATGATATAAAAATCATATACTTTTCTTTTAATACTAAACAAAAATACATTAAAACAACCCCTTTTTTTTTAACCATGTTAAAAACAACAAAACGCATTTGAAAACGCGGCTAGGGCGGGCCGTGCCCTAACCCTAGCCGTAGGGCAAAGTGTGGGCGGCGCCACTGCGGTGCCCGCAGGTCCGCGGCGCCCTGCGGCCACCGCAGTGTGCCATGGCCAAAACTTTAACACCAGCGAGGGTTGGGGGGTAAAACCAGAGAACAAGCGGGGAACGAAGGGGGTACGAGCGGGGGAGAGGGGAGGAGGAGCGGGGCAGCTCCGCTCCCCGCCTCCAATCCCCAAAACCCACCGTTCGAACCAAAACAAATGCGCCCAGTCCAACAAACATAAAAAAAAAAGATACGTTTTAAATTTTAATTCGGACACACAGTCCGTTTAAAAGGATAAAAATGCACAGTCCGAGACAAACACCCACACCCAGCTCAGCATAAAAAAAAAAAAAAAAAAATTCCTTTTCCTTTGTAAACACAGTTCGAAATGCCCGAAAAACGCCACACCCACTGGGATTTCAAAAATTTCGATTTACAGAATGAGCAAGTTCAAAAAAAATATGTTTGGGCATCCTATATTTTGATGGGTATTCATTAATTCAAACACAAATGGTTTCCCCATACCCAAAATAGATGAAGAACATCAAAACCCAATTAAATTTGATCATATTTCTATTAAACCATTCTTAGCAAACCAGAAATTCTTTTGGCAACAAGAAAATAATTCAGAGTCCTACCTTCATTCGCAATCCTGGTAGAGATTACTGAAGAGCCCCCCTGCCAGATTCAGCAAACTGCCTCTTCTCCAAAACCCCCAAAAACCTTTCCAACCAAAATCTCCTCCAAAAAATGTCCATCCCCTCCAAATTTCCCAATTTTGGGTTATATGGAAGAGTTGACCCAAAAATTCCTATTTTAGGAATTAAAATTTTTATTTAAAAATAATTCTCCAATTAATACTTTTCTAACTAGCAACAAATTAACTTGCTATTCAAATCAAAAATCGATTTCCTCAATCAATTAAACTTACCCTTTCAAATTTCAGAATCCAACAGAATGCAACTACGTCTATTGCGATAAAATACAAAAATTTCTTTTTCAACATCATAAACAAAATGCATTAAATATTCGAAAACAGACATTTAATCGGATTTACTTCCAATTTAACATAGGCAATTCATTAACAACGAAAATCACATAACGGAAACCAGATTAATCTAATCCATTAATCATCAATGCACAAACGCATATTTAATCAAGACAATTACTAAGGACTAAATAATCAATTTAATCATGCACACTAAGCATGCAAACCGAGAAGGTCAACCAAACAGACGACTCGCAAACCCAAACAAAAAGGGATTACCGATGACGACTGACGATGCTCACTTGAGCATGACTAAGGCCGACTAGGGTCTTACGACCACCTAATCCAACTCTAAGGATTAAAAGGGCACACTCAAACCTGCACACCTAGGTGAAGACGAACCTCGCACTCATGCGACGTTGCACCTGAAATTTCCTGCAACCAAAGATCATACATGCATACATATATACAATTTAATGAAATCATTAGTCTGATACTAACATCACGAAATAGGAACACTGAAAATCTGCATACAACTAGTGTGAGAACCACATCAATAGCTATGCGTTAAATCAAACATCTGATTGTAACATCATATTATGATTAACTAATCAAGATTAAACCAAGGTTAGAGATCGATTACGGTAGGGGTACTACACTATTGGACTTAAATATTTGAAATGTATTGAATTTCTTGAGGGAGCCCACTTACTATTAGGATTTAATTATTTGATGAAAATATCCAAAACTATGGAATAAGTGTATCATTGTTGCAATAACATTTTCCTTGCTTTGTTTTTCCTAAGTCAAACTAATTTGTTTAATAAAGAGATTTAACTATTATACCTACATCATAAGAAGGATTAATTCAAGATGATAGATATCTTAATGCTTGATTATCTATTGAAATTCTCAAGTGTTAATTGACCCTTTTTCCTTATGCAATATTTATCTTTTGAAATCCCAAGGGACTCTTTTCGCATCATTGAGGACATACTAACTCTTTAGAATTTAAAAAGAGTTCAAATTGCAACTTAATTTTTGATAATTAAAACTCCAATAAGGTACCCATTAATATGGGTTAGACCCTTTTTGCTTAAATTTTCCTTTAATATATTAATAATCTAATTCCTAAAACTAGAGATGATATTTTAAACATATTTCCATTAATTTTAATAAGGTTAGATGTCAAATGGGTCTCATTAATCCTTTTTAAATATATATCAATAAATAAAACAATTTTTCATTAAATAGACCTCAATAAATAAATCAATTTCTCACTAAATTCGACTAATTTTCAACTATTAAAATTTATAATTATAAACTAATCCAAAATGATTTTTTAATCACCAAGTGCATAATTAAATTTCAAAGAACTATAAGTGTAGTACCCCTACCGTAATCGATTTCTAACCTCGGTTTAATCTTGATTAGTTAATCGTAATATTATGTTATAGTCAGATGTTGATTTTACGCATAGCTATTGATATGGTTCTCACACTAGTTTTATGCTAGTTGTTTAGTGTTCTTATTTCATGGTAGTACATCGAGCTAATGCATTCATTAAGTTATTATATATGTATGCATGTATGATCGTTGGTTGCAGGAGATTTCAGGTGCGAAGTCGCATGAGTGCGAGGTTCGTCATCACCTAGTTTTGTAGGTTTGAGCATACCTTTTTAATCCTTAGAGTTGGATTAGGTGGTCGTAAGACCCTAGTTGACCTTAGTCGTGCTCTAGTGAGCATCGCCAGTCATCGTCGGTAATCCCTTCTTGCTTGGGTTTGCGAGTCGTCTGTTTGGTTGACCTTCTCGGTTTGCGTGCTTGGTGTGCCTGGTTAAATTGATTAATGAGTCCTTAGTAAATTATCTTGTTTAAGTATGCGTTTGTGCATTGATGATTAATGGATTAAATTAATCGGGTATTTCGTTATGCGATTTTCGTGATTTTGGATTGCTCATTTTAAATTGGGAGTAGATTCGATTTAATGTCTAATTTTGAATATTAATGCATTTATATATGCTGTTGAAAAGAAAGTTTTAGATTTTATCGTCATAGAGTTAATTGTGTTCTGTTGGCTTATTTGAATTGGAAGGTTAAATTTGTTTAAATGAGGAAATCGATTTTTAATTGAAAAAGCAAGTTATATTGTTGATATTGTTGAAAAGAATTAATTTTTGAGTATTATTTTTAAATGAAAGTTTTTATTCCAAAAATGGAATTCTTGGGTCAACTCTTCCATATAACCCAAATTTGGGGAAATTGGAAGGGATGGACATTTTTGGAGAAGTTTTGGATTGGAGATGGAAAATTGGAGGCTTTGGCAGCTGAGATGGGGATTCTTCAGCCGATCTTGCCAGGAACGCGAGATCAGGTAGGAACCAACTCTCATTTTTAGTTTTTGTTTAAAATGAAAATGGGGATTTTATCTTGGTTTTAGATTCTCCATCGAATGCCATGTATATGAATTGATTTGGCAAATTAACCAGCTTGGCTGGAAGTGTTTTTGAGATGTGTCAATTCCTCCTCTCTTTTTGGGCATTTGAAACCCTTGGATGTTTGAATGGAATGAGCAAACCATCAAGAAATATGATAGTAAACCCAGTTCGTTTGAACCGAACCAGTCCCTTTTTAAAAACAAATTTCTAATTGAATTGAAATTTATATTCATTACCAATTTCGTGATGGACGTTTGATGAAGTCCGAACTGTGTTTTATAAGAAATATATTATGTTTTCGAACTGTGTTTTTATAATTTTTAGCGCTGTGTTTTAACGCGCCATCACCGACCTGGGCGTTTGTATTGCTTCGAGCTGTGCATGGGGATTGGAGGCGGGGAGCGGAGCTCCACCCGCTCCACCTCCCCTCTCCCCCGCTCGCCCCTTACTCCTCACCCCCGTTTGTGCTTCCTCCTGCTCAGCAGACCATGGCTGCGGCTGCGGCCCACGGCGATGGCCGCAGGGGCCGCGGCACCTGCGGGCACCGCCGTGAGCGCCGCCCACAAGGATTCCCAAAGCTACGGCTAGGGCTAGGGTTAGGGCACGACCCTTCCCAGCCCGCCTCGCCTTCATCGTTTGAACGCTTTTTTTTTTTTTTTTTAAAAGGAAAAGAACATGGTTTTTTTGTTAATTTGCGTTTTGTTTAAACGTGGTTTATAAATTGTTTTTTTTTTTTAATGTATTTTGTTTGGTATTCAAAAAAAACATATGGTTTTAATACCATGTTAATGAATATTAGTTTAATGATTAAGTTTCCATTTTTGGATTAATGATTATTATATATAGGATTAATGGAAATTAAGTTGTGTATTTATTCTCATCGATATTAATTCGAAATTGGTGCAAATACATTAATCATTAGTGAGATATATTTTATTGATAGAGGTTAATAATTATATATTAACTAATAATTAACTGGGTTATTGTGCACTATTAGTCATTAATTGTGTATATTTTATTTACCGTCGAATAATAAATATACTCTTTAATTAACAGTTCATTTTGGATTCTGCTATACGTGTGTAGGGAATTAAGATTTGGACTTTGGAAATGATTATCTCCATTTAGATTCTCTTTCTGCATTTTTATTTCCGTAACCCGTATAATGTATCTGGAAATTGAAAAGTAAGAAATTGTAGAGGTCGGTTTTAGACCAATATATTAATGATGTTTGTTGGAGATTAAATATTTTATTTTAGTTGATTAATGGGTGCCTGAATTTGATTAATACGAATTGGTTAAAACTCATTATGGCTTAATTTGCCTGTTCGATGCTTTGAACCTTGACGAGTTAGAAAACCAAGAGCAACTTATCCCTTGATGAGGTAGATAACTGTAACCTGTTTCTAGATCTTGTAGAAAACTTGATCGATTTTAATGCTTAAATCAATTTGAGGAAATATTGTCTTTTCTGATTATTGCCTTGCGAGTTTAATTTCTGTATTCGCCTTTAATTATGAAATGGCGAGATTGCTTTGTTTAGTAGGACCCTGTCGTATGGATGATTTGGTGTTCCTGTTTCAGTCCTCATTTTCGAGTTGACGATTGTACTGTGATGTTGTTATAGTTGGTCATATTCCTTGTGTGTGAGTCAAATGATGATTGTGGTTGACCGTTGTTGGTCGGGTCTCTAGATTAGAGTACCGTCAGTAAGTGATTACCCTTGAGTCGTGTTTGACCAGATGATTGTTTCCCTTCTTGAACTCCGTTCGTCTGACCATGTGTATTCCTTGGTTTGAGTTCGTCCGAGTTGGTCTACTGTCGTATGGGAAAGTGGCTTTTGATTGGGGGCCGCGCCCAAAGTGGCTGCTGGGTAACCCGTCGAAAGTGAGTCTAATAAGTGATAATCTAAGTAGATCAGAAAATAATTTATAAATAAGATAATGTGCCTCACACATGAGACGAGTGCTATCATAGATTCGACATGCTGTGAGAAGGCCTGAAATGGCAAACCATCTTCCTTGTCTTCACGAGAGGATGTGTGGGTCCACATGAGGCTTGGATGGGCCGGAAGTTCGGATTAGGTTGCCAGGGTTACCAGTGTATGGGCCGGGACCTATGAAGACTTGCCATGGTATCCATACCAGGTTGTGTGATGACACTTGTCCCTACGTTCGCTAGTGTGTTGTCGTTTTGTCCTGTTTTGAGTACCTTTGTGAGTCGTCCTTTGTCGCTGCCCTTGTGAGTGTCGGTTTCATGCTAGACCTTGGCTGGTGATGGTTCAGTTTTATGGATGCTCCCTTGGACCTCTTATGTTATTAGCTTTGATTATGTTCAGCTGGATCCTGTTCGTTGTAAGGATCGTTAATGTATTTATGGACCGGTGTGGTCGCTTGTATATTGCTTATGTATCGCCGTGATGGTTGGATTGTATGGTGTAACCTCTTGTACTCTTAAATTTATTATTATCAGAGGGGTCTTGCAGTTGAGCAGACCCGGAGATGTAGCCCTTTAGGGGTGAACTCCGAGATCATTATGGTGTTATGTGGTGTATTCTCTCATGTCCTTTATTCAGCTTTATCATGTATGATTAGCTTATGTTAGAATGGTTAAGTGGATAATTGAAATTAACTTTAAATGCTTATATTCAGTTCTATCTTGAATGCCATTTGGATCGAATGCATAATTGGTTGAGATGCGATTTATCGTAATGCATGTGTGAAATCGTCCTTTTAATGCAATAAGTTGGAATATGGAATAATGTATCTTAGAGTAATGAATTATGCTCAGTTGTTGTTAAGAAATTTAAATATGCTCGGAAATATCTCTTATGTTTATGGTGAATATCCTAGTGTATTAGAATGTTGATGTATGATTTGTAATTTTAAATGAAAAGCTTGAATGAAGACTATGAATGGATCTTAATGATGAATCTTGCTTGTGATTTATATTTCCATCTTTGAAAGAAATTATCCTGATTATGATTTATCTCGTTATTAAGATATTCAGCTTAATGGATTAATTGTGTGAGTTAAATGAATTGTGAAATTTAAGTAATCTCGTTGGGAAAGTCTTTAGGAGATTGTTGCTAATGTCTTCCGCTACGTAATCTGAATCTTTGATATCTTGTTGCATCTTATGTGTTGTAACTTCAAAAAAAAAAATTTGCACTCTTTTCTTGTTATTTTAGCTTATCCCTTCAGGTTTTCCTTGCGGGGCATTACATTTGGTATCAGAGCCATGTTGCAAACATTGGGATCTCTGGTGTTGCGTGTGCCCTCTAATTGTGTGAGGTGTATCGACCTTATGTGTATGCTTGTCCTCCTTTTGCATGTGAGTGATTGAGCAGACCTTGTTGGGTGTGTAACGTGTGTGTTCACGCCTTGTTTTCACCTTCTTGATGTTGGTGTTTGAGTGCTTATTTGTGCATTGTGTGCTTATTGATGTCTTGGTCTACGATTACTCTTATTTGAAAGAGAGTCGTATGTACCTTCCCTTTTGAGTATTGTACTCTTTAGACTAATCCATTTGGATTGGTCCGTGCTTGTTTTGAATCTGAAAGTGCGAATTATGTTTGTTTAAGATTATGATCTAGCTTAATGTTGTCCACTTGAGGGACTTGTATGGCAATTATTGAATGCTTAATTTGTAGAAAATTAAATGATTATCACCATTCCTCTCTCTCTTCTGGAAATTAAAATGATTAAGATATGTGTAATTATCTTTGATTCGAGTTTTCTTGATTGCGAAAGAGAAAAGGTTGTGATTTCTTGTACCCTTGTGTGAGCCTTATGTCGTCTATGTTTTTAGATCATTAAAGGGCTATGGGTTTAAAAATTTATTTTACGTGAATGGGAGGAAACTGTATGTGTATGTTTAAGAATTCTCCATGTGTATTTTGTAGGAGTAGCATGATTAAATTCTACCTTAGTAAGGTGCATTGCCATGCGAATAGATGAATTATGTGAAACTGCTTGGTTTGTAGAAGAAGTATTAAAAAGAGCATGTTATAGTAGCTTCGAGAGAGTATTAATGTGTTCTCTGAAAGATTGTTTTCTGTGTTTCATTAAACCAGTTGATTGAAGATTTATTTTAGTAAATGCTCCATTGAACTCGCTTTTGGGTATATGTAATAACCTTAATGTGTTTAGAAAGTGCGAATGGAAAAGCTTGTTTGATGTGTATGCATTAATATGTTCTATTTGGTTAATAGCTCCTTGCTTGTCTTTGATCGTAATGTGATCTTCTCTAATAGGTTGCAAATGACGGCATGTGTCTGAATTGCATTATTGTAAGTGAGTGTTCTTAAGAGGTCTTGCATTATTGAAAAGATTGCCTCTCTTGATCTCTGTTTTGTTTAGAAATCTAGAACCTCCTGTGCAACCATAACTATTGGAAATGTTTTGTTGGGCTGATTGTCATCCTTCTAAACGATAGCGAAATGAAAACCATGTAATTGAAATGATAGGCTTATAGTGAGAATTCTATAATGTAGCGTGATCTTGCTTGATCTTGCGTTTTTGTAGGAAATGGTTTGATTATCAAACTCTCTTTCCCTTCTCTTTGCCTAATCATAAGAATTTTAGAAATGATATTAAAGAGTGCATTGATTTAAATAGAATGTTTATAAAACATGTGAAATTGTTTGTTTGCTTTTGGCTTCATAGTGATAGATGATAGTCTTAAGCTTCAGAAATGAATTTGCTTAGCTAGTAACTTAATTATGAATACTTAGTGAGATTCGAGAAAGCTATAGGAATGATGTTAATTCCTTATATAATTGTGAATTGTTTATGATTTTAGTACTTGAATCTAGAGTAAACTTGATTCAGTTACCTATGTAGAAAGCATAATTGAATCTTCCTTGTATAGATGTTAGCGTACTGAAAAGTACTCCCCGTAAATGTGACTAAACCAGTGCTGGTGTAATTGTGTGTATTGTAAGAAACCAGTGCTTATCTTATGTGCCCATGGATTGGTGAAGTAATCAACCATGGAGGATATGTAGCTTATGAGTATGGGAAACCATACTATTTATGTGCTGTTGTTTATCTGTTTCCCTACTGAGTACCAAACCTCGGGTTGTGGGTAACTCGGTATGTTAAGGGGTAGTATTCGAAGTAACCGTTCCTCGAATAGTATGGATTGGCGTACGAGTAATATCGGCGCGAAGCGACTTTAGCTTCTCTACTTCGAGGAATGATATAGTTGTACTGCTAAACTGTATCAAGGTGTACTCAATACTTTCCCTTGTGATGAACCTATTTACGAGGTTCATGAGTGCCAGCCTTATTCCTATCCTTCATTTGAGCATATAGATGGCAGTTTTTGAGCATATTGTTGGACTCTATTGGAGCATCTGTTGCCTTGTCTTCATGAGAGGCGTGTTATTGTTCTTACATAAGTTGCCAACTGACCAGTGTTGGTAGACTTGTGGGTAGACCTTAGTCATGTATACCTCTAACTTATGGCGAGTATCCTTCTAGGAACATCGCTATGTGGAGTGTGACCGGCGCGTGCCTTATCCGCGGGGTACACTGCCATGCGGGATACGTCCATTGCGTGCTTGTCCGCTTGCAGTATTGCCATGCCGTGCTGAGACACGATGCGGGATGTAGTAGACATTTCCATGTGGCCTACCGCTAGGTATTGGGTAGAGCCATGCCACGTGACGACGTGACGCGGGGTGATGTCGAGGTGCACACTGCCATGCCATGTGGATGTGTGACTTGGCCACACCACATGATGAGCTATTAGGATAGCTAGACGATTGTTCCTTCCTTCCTCATTGGTGGCTAGCTATTAGTCACGCAGTGATGTAATGTGCAATTGTGATTTTCTTTTAATTATTTATCTATTCTTTGGGGATCAGCAATTTATTCTACTTTGACTGTGAAGGTTTAGCCATGATCTTTTGATCTTTTGCACTTTTGATTTGGTGTTGAGATTCCGGATTATTTTCTTGCCTTACTGTTGGAATTGAGGATTTATTATCTTTATTCTTTTGTACTTTGGTGGCTAAACTAGTTTATCATTATTGTTTTTGGATGCTGGTCTTGTGTTGCAATGTGAATTCCTCTCCAAGAACGTGGGAGATGGCTTGGATGAGTGTATGCGAGGAAGTAGACGCAAGGAACCTTGAGGATGGGGGTATGTGAGGCTGTGATGCAGCTAGTATCCACTACCTACCTATCAGTGGTGACTATCTCTTGGAGGCTAAATACCTTACACAACAAGGGATATTCACAAAGGTCTTGTATGGAAGGTAGCACCGCTATGGTGTACCTAGCACCATCAAGCCTTTGAGTGAGATATTGGATTCTTATGATCATATTGTTGTTCTGAGATCAGGCATAGAGATGCTGATCGTGCATGTTACCTTTGACCGAGCATTAGACATGCTCACATGTGGCCTTTTGTGTTTTGCATTCCAGTTATATGGATGGTTATTATTTGTATCATGGAGTAAATTGTGTTAGCTTGTCGCTATGTTATGGGACATAGTCTTTGGAAAGGTGTTCTTATGCCTGGCAAGTGTAATCAATTGAGTTATTTATGTTGCTCTTATTTCATGAAAGCTAATTGGGCTGTAGAAATTGATATTTTGAGCTAGTTCTATGTTATTAAATCTTATGATAAAGATGGATTGGTAAAGGAAATTGATCTTGAGGGCATGTTTTCTTGTCATTTTGGTCGATGATTATGGTAATTGTTGTTTACCTCCTTGTAATGCTTTAATTTGGTGTAATGAAAGGAAGAAAATTCTTGTTTCTCTGCTATGATTGTGGATAATTCCTAGAACATTTTAAGGAATGTATGGTTTTAGATGTATCTTGCCAATGGATAATGGCATTTGTAAAAGATTTTGTAATAACATTTCATTTATTTATGAAAGGATTTCTATGTGCAATTTGATCTTTGTTGAATGAGTTTCAGGGCTGATGCGTACGACATGTTCTCCATCTAGCCTTACGACTTCCAGGAGTAAGTCGGAACCTAGGGGGGGAGAATGTAGTACCCCTACCGTAATCGATTTCTAACCTCGGTTTAATCTTGATTAGTTAATCGTAATATTATGTTATAGTCAGATGTTGATTTTACGCATAGCTATTGATATGGTTCTCACACTAGTTTTATGCTAGTTGTTTAGTGTTCTTATTTCATGGTAGTACATCGAGCTAACGCATTCATTAAGTTATTATATATGTATGCATGTATGATCGTTGGTTGCAAGAGATTTCAGGTGTGAAGTCGCATGAGTGCGAGGTTCGTCGTCACCTGGTTTTGCAGGTTTGAGCATACCTTTTTAATCCTTAGAGTTGGATTAGGTGGTCGTAAGACCCTAGTTGACCTTAGTCGTGCTCTAGTGAGCATCGCCAGTCGTCGTCGGTAATCCCTTCTTGCTTGGGTTTGTGAGTCGTCTGTTTGGTTGACCTTCTCGGTTTGCGTGCTTGGTGTGCCTGGTTAAATTGATTAATGAGTCCTTAGTAAATTATCTTGTTTAAGTATGCGTTTGTGCATTGATGATTAATGGATTAAATTAATCGGGTATTTCGTTATGCGATTTTCGTGATTTTGGATTTCTCATTTTAAATTGGGAGTAGATTCGATTTAATGTCTGATTTTGAATATTAATGCATTTATATATGCTGTTGAAAAGAAAGTTTTAGATTTTATCGCCATAGAGTTAATTGTGTTCTATTGGCTTATTTGAATTGAAAGGTTAAATTTGTTTAAATGAGGAAATCGATTTTTAATTGAAAAAGCAAGTTATATTGTTGATATTGTTGAAAAGAATTAATTTTTGAGTATTATTTTTAAATGAAAGTTTTTATTCCAAAAATGGAATTCTTGGGTCAACTCTTCCATATAACCCAAATTTGGGGAAATTGGAAGGGATGGACATTTTTGGAGAAGTTTTGGATTGGAGATGGAAAATTGGAGGCTTTGGCAGCTGAGATGGGGATTCTTCAGCCGATCTTGCCAGGAACGCGAGATCAGGTAGGAACCAACTCTCATTTTTAGTTTTTGCTTAAAATGAAAATGGGGATTTTATCTTGGTTTTAGATTCTCCATCGAATGCCATGTATATGAATTGATTTGGCAAATTAACCAGCTTGGCTTGAAGTCTTTTTGAGATGTGTTAATTCCTCCTCTCTTTTTGGGCATTTGAAACCCTTGGATGTTTGAATGGAATGAGCAAACCATCAAGAAATATGATAGTAAACCCAGTTCGTTTGAACCGAACCAGTCCCTTTTTAAAAACGAATTTCTAATTGAATCGAAATTTATATTCATTACCAATTTCGTGATGGACGTTTGATGAAGTCCGAACTATGTTTTATAAGAAATATATTATGTTTTCGAACTATGTTTTTATAATTTTTAGCGCTGTGTTTTAACGCGCCATCACCGACCTGGGCATTTGTATTGCTTCGAGCTGTGCATGGGGATTGGAGGCGGGGAGAGGAGCTCCACCTGCTCCGCCTCCCCTCTCCCCCGCTCGCCCATTACTCCTCGCCCCCGTTTGTGCTTCCTCCCGCTCAGCAGACCGTGGCTGCGGCTGCGGCCCACGGCGGTGGCCACAGGGGCCGCGGTGGCCGCAGGGTGCCGCGGCACATGCGGGCACCGCCGTGAGCGCCGCCCACAAGGATTTCCAAAGCTGCGGCTAGGGCTAGGGTTAGGGCACGACCCTTCCCAGCCCGCCTCACCTTCATCGTTTGAACGCGTTTTTTTAAAAAAAAAAAAAGGAAAAGAACATGGTTTTTTTGTTAATTTGCGTTTTGTTTAAACGTGGTTTATAAATCGTTTTTTTTTTTTTAATGTATTTTGTTTGGTATTCAAAAAAAACATATGGTTTTAATACCATGTTAATGAATATTAGTTTAATGATTAAGTTTCCATTTTTGGATTAATGATTATTATATATAGGATTAATGGAAATTAAGTTATGTATTTATTCTCATCGATATTAATTCGAAATTGGTGCAAATACATTAATCATTAGTGAGATATATTTTATTGATAGAGGTTAATAATTATATATTAACTAATAATTAACTGGGTTATTGTGCACTATTAGTTGTTAATTGTGTATATTTTATTTACCGTGGAATAATAAATATACTCTTTAATTAACAGTTCATTTTGGATTCTGCTATACGTGTGTAGGGAATTAAGATTTGGACTTTGGAAATGATTATCTCCATTTAGATTCTCTTTCTACATTTTTATTTTTGTAACCCGTATAATGTATCTGGAAATTGAAAAGTAAGAAACTGTAGAGGTCGGTTTTAGACCAATATATTAATGATGTTTGTTGGAGGTTAAATATTTTATTTTAGTTGATTAATGGGTGCCTGAATTTGATTAATATGAATTGGTTAAAACTCATTATGGCTTAATTTGCCTGTTCGATGCTTTGAACCTTGACGAGTTAGAAAACCAAAAGCAACTTATCCCTTGATGAGGTAGATAACTGTAACCTGTTTCTAGATCTTGTAGAAAACTTGATCGATTTTAATGCTTAAATCAATTTGAGGAAATATTGTCTTTTCTGATTATTGCCTTGCGAGTTTAATTTCCGTATTCGCCTTTAATTATGAAATGGCGAGATTGCTTTGTTTAGTAGGACCCTGTCGTATGGATGATTTGGTGTTCCTGTTTCAGTCCTCCTTTCTGAGTTGACGATTGTACTGTGATGTTGTTATAGTTGGTCATATTCCTTGTGTGTGAGTCAAATGATGATTGTGGTTGACCGTTGTTGGTCGGGTCTCTAGATTAGAGTACCGTCAGTAAGTGATTACCCTTGAGTCATGTTTGACCAGATGATTGTTTCCCTTCTTGAACTCCGTTCGTCTGACCATGTGTATTCCTTGGTTTGAGTTCGTTTGAGTTGGTCTAGTGTCGTATGGGAAAGTGGCTTTCGATTGGGGGCCGTGCCCAAAGTGGCTGCTGGGTAACCCGTCGAAAGTGAGTCTAATAGTTGATAATCTAGGTAGATCAGAAAATAATTTATAAATAAGATAATGTGCCTCACACATGAGACAAGTGCTATCATAGATTCGACATGCTGTGAGAAGGCCTAAAATGGCAAACCATCTTCCTTGTCTTCACGAGAGGATGTGTGGGTCCACATGAGGCTTGGATGGGCCGGAAGTTCGGATTAGGTTGCCAGGGTTACCAGTGTATGGGCCGGGACCTATGAAGACTTGCCATGGTATCCATACCAGGTTGTGTGATGACACTTGTCCCTACGTTCGCTAGTGTGTTGTCGTTTTGTCCTGTTTTGAGTACCTTTGTGAGTCGTCCTTTATCGCTGCCCTTGTGAGTGTCAGTTTCATGCTAGACCTTGGGTGGTGATGGTTCAGTTTTATGGATGCTCCCTTGGACCTCTTATGTTATTAGCTTTGATTATGTTCAGCTGGATCCTGTTCCTTGTAAGGATCGTTAATGTATTTATTGACCAGTGTGGTCGCTTGTATATTGCTTATGTATCGCCGTGATGGCTAGATTGTATGGTGTAACCTCTTGTACTCTTAACTTTATTATTATCAGAGGGGTCTTGCAGTTGAGCAGACCCGGAGATGTAGCCCTTTAGGGGTGAACTCCTAGATCATTATGGTGTTATGTGGTGTATTCTCTCATGTCCTTTATTCAACTTTATCATGTATGATTAGCTTAGGTTAGAATGGTTAAGTGGATAATTGAAATTAACTTTAAATGCTTATATTCAGTTCTATCTTGAATGGCATGTGGATCGAATGCATAATTGGTTGAGATGCGATTTATCGTAATGCATGTGTGAAATCATCCTTTTAATGCAATAAGTTGGAATATGGAATAATGTATCTTAGAGTAATGAATTATGCTCAGTTGTTGTTAAGAATTTTAAATATGCTCGGAAATATCTCTTATGTTTATGGTGAAGATCCTAGTGTATTAGAATGTTGATGTATGATTTGTAATTTTAAATGAAAAGCTTGAATGAAGACTATGAATGGATCTTAATGATGAATCTTGCTTGTGATTTATATTTCCATCTTTGAAAGAAATTATCCTGATTGTGATTTATCTCGTTATTAAGATATTCAGCTTAATGGATTAATTGTGTGAGTTAAATGAATTGTGAAATTTAAGTAATCTCGTTGGGAAAGTCTTTAGGAGATTGTTGCTAATGTCTTCCACTACGTAATCTGAATCTTTGATATCTTGTTGCATCTTATGTGTTGTAACTTCAAAAAAAAATATTTGCACTCTTTTCTTGTTATTTTAGCTTATCCCTTCGGGGTTTCCTGGCGGGGCATTACAATAAGCTTATTAATTTTAATCATTCAAAATAACTTTCAATATTCTAAAACATTTTTAATTTTACATGAAAATAAAAAATAATAATATAAAAATAAATTTTAACTACTTATTTTTATGATACAAATAAATTTCAATTACTTAAACAACTTAGAATATAAATAAATTTTTTGATTATTTGAATAACACATAAAATTTAATTACAAACTCTAAAGTATAATTCAATTGTAATAAAAAAATACCTAACTCAATATATATATATGTTTATTTAATCTTAAATAAAGAAACTAAATTTAAAAAATAAAAATAAACTTAAATCTACAAACAAATTTAGAACATAAATTTAGTATTATTTTAAATAATTTTGATATATATGTTTATATAACATATATTTGAAGGGAATTTTACTAATTTATTAATCAAGGAAAGATTTACTTTTTTTATTTATTTATTTCATACATACACAGGGAATAATTTTTTTTTTCCAAAAATCCAAAGAGATGAATATGTTTCTAAAAAGTACGGAGATGAACTTTTGTTTTCTATAATTCAGAGAGATGAATGTTTTCCTAAAATCCACAGACATGAATATTTTCGTAAAATCCACAGAGATTTCTATTTTTATTTTCTTTATTCTAATTTTATATTACTTTGGCAATAGATTTATTTTTGTTCAAGTTATTCTAATTTATATATATTTCATTCTAAAAAAATCTGATTTTTTATATAATAAAGAAAGTTGATTGAGGAAAAGATAATGGATTAAACAATATTTGAATTTGTATATGCATATTTTGAAAAATATTTATTAACCAATTTATTTCCTACATGCAGAATAAAAGAGAAGATTTTTTTTTATTTTTTAGATAGAAAAGGAATTTATTACATGTATTTGATTAAATCAATTAACAAAACCAGAAAAAGATTTCCTTGCAAAAGTTTGAAATGGATAAAAGAGATTTCTTTTTTAAAAAAATAAAATTAAAATATAAAATTTCTTATGTGCAAAATTCTGAAAGAGATGAGAAGAAGATTTTCTTTGAAAAGAAAAAGCAAGCAATGAATGTGCAAGAGGGCAACCTGGATTTGAATGAGGAACCTTGCTGACCTCCTTCAATTCCTCCTTGAAGCTTGGTAATGATCTTCTCTAAAATCTTGCAACAAATCTACAAAATTTTTCCTACAACTAACATGGTATTGAAAATAAATTCATAAGAATTTGAAGACTATTTTATCATCCAAAAAATAATGGACTCCCTCCCCTAATTTTTCAAAAATTTAGAACTCAATATATAGAAAAGAGAGTCATTTTCCCTCTACAAAAGAAATTAATTGATTTCCATATTCTTTTCCCAAAATAATTTCATGCAAAATGATTAATTGTCATAGTGGGGGTTACATGCAAAAATTGAATTTCAAATTCTCTTCTAGAACCTTCTCATTTCCTCCTACAACGTGTTCTAAATAGCATATTGAGAAAATAAATAATTTCTATATTAATTTCATGTGAAAATGATTGTTGTCATAGTGGGGGTTACATTTGACCATGCATTCAAAATTCAAATTTGAATTCTCCCCCAAAAATGGATTTTGTAACTCCTTTGTCATAAAAATGCCATGAATAGAATTATTCGTGTCATAGATTAATTTTGTAACTCCCATGTCATATATTTGCTAAATATAATATTTATTCTTTAATATTTTAAATTTTAAATATCTTTTCTAGAATCTTCTTATTTCTCCCACACCATATACTCAATTGAGATATTGAGAAAATAATCTATTTTCAAATAAATTATGACCTTATATGTGTGTCACCACTTAAATTTCTTTTTATTTAAAAACTTCAACCTCATTTCAATTTATCTTTTCTTTCTAACATTACTCATAAAATTAATATAATAATAATAATAATAATAGCAAGTCATATCAAGGTCCAAAAAGAGGGTTATGATAGTCCTTAATATTTTGTGAAAATTTTAGTGCTTAAAAACTTATCCTACCTTAAGTATTACCCTAAATTGAATCTAAGCATTGGGCTGATCATCCTTATCCAATTTTACTTAGGAACTTTGCCTATCATAAGTAAGAAAGGTTATTTATCCTAAATCAGAAATGACCTAGGTTTACCTAGTTATGTCTTGACCTTAATCCAAATCCAATCCAAATGTAATGAAATCCAGAACTAAGTCCAAAAATTCCACCAAATCTTGTTCATTCGTCTACAACCATGCTTGTTCATAGTGACATGCTGCCTGTAGTACTCCTACTAGTTTGAATCCATTAGAATCATATTCTATTATTGGATGTTTTTCAGTAGATACATTACCATGATATATTATTTAGATTTTTATAACATTATGCTTTATCTAGAGATGAGATGTATAATTTATTTGTAGTATTTTAGTACTTGTGATTTATGGCATTTTATGGATTATTGCTATGTACTAACATTTTACTTTACGTATGTGATGTGTAATTATATGTTGTGTGTTTGCGAGTGTATTGGATGCAAGGGGATGATTTTCCTTCACTCATTTCGGTGAGACAGGGAACGTCGTGATTCTCCTTCATCGGTGTGTATGCCATGTTTTCTATATTATATATATATATTTATATATGCATGTGTGGTTTGGTGATGCAGGATATTGCAGGTACAAGTACCGGGTAGGTACGAGGTATCATCTCCACCTAGCTTCACAGGTTTGAGTGTGCCTTATATTTTTTGATGGAAGTGGAGGAGATAGTAGTTGACCCTATTTTACTTAGTTACACTAATGTGAGTGCCGTCAGTTGGTCATCTTGTTAGTGTGTTTAGCCTTTGTATTTTTTCATTTTATCTTTTATAAATAATTGCTTGAGATTTGTTTAATTTGAGTATTTTAGTGGATTTAATTAATTAATTGATTAAGTTTATGGACTTATCTCATTATTGTATTGTTTATGCATTGAGATTATAAATTTAGTTAATTAAAAGAAATTATTAAATTAAGTTGCAAGCTACATGATATTAGAAATATATTTTATTTAAATTTTAGTGGAAAAATAAATTAGATTAATTATATTTATTATTTCCTAGAATTTTAAATAAATAAAAGGATAAATAAATAAATAAATAAAAGAGTAAATAAATAAAAGAATAAAAGAATAAATAAATAAAAGAATGAAAGAATAAATAAATAAAAGAATAAAAGACTAAATAAATAAATGAATAAAATAATTAATTAGAATTAAAATATTGTTTTAATTATTTATTTAGGAAAAAGAATTAATTGGAATTAAAGTATTGTTGTAATTCTTTATTTGGAAAACTAATTAATTGGAATTTAAGTATTGTTTTAATTCTTTATTTATAAAATTAATTAATTGCATGAGAAAAGAAAAGAAAGAATAATGATTTTTAATTATTGCATGTTAGCTTATCTTTTGTTATAAAATTAGAAAATAAAATAAAATTACCATTATTCTAAATTTATGTTTTTCGTGAAAAAGCTATTGAACCTAGAATTTTAGTTTAAATAGGGGAATAGGTCTTTATTTTAGTTACACAGGAATGGGTTAGGAATTTAAGTGAAGGAATTTATTAGAAGCTTATTGAAAAATTTAGAGCACTTCTATAGATTTCTTCTAGGAAAGCTGTACTAGGTTGGATGAATTCTTAGTTGTGGGTTTTTAGTAAATATTTCTATTTTTCTCTTATTGATGTGTGTGTGTTAAATTATTGTCGAATACAAACCCTCTTTTGATGAATTCAAGTTTTGTTTTGAAATCCATGCCTGGCGTGTATTTCTAGTTTATAGGAAGAAAGTAATTTTGGGAAAATTAGGAAAATTATTATAGAAAATTCATCAAGATTTTATGATGCATGGAGAATTGCAAGATTTGGGAGGGATGAGATTCTTAGAGAAAATATTCCCTCTTGTTTGATTTTTGTTTCGATACTTGGCTATGGGAGTCCTTTTTAATATTTGTGTATCTATGTGAAATTATTTAGTTATTTTAGAAATAAATTTAATCATTAATTAAATTTATTATGTTATTAAAAGTTAAGGGAATTTGTTTTATTATATTATTTTGGAGAAATTATTTATTAATTAATTTTCCTTTTAATAAATTTGATTGGAAATAAATTTTGGTTGAAAATAAAATTTACTGGTTTTTAGGTTCTTGTACGTTAACAAAAAAATAATAATAATTTAAATTAATTATTAAAAAAAAAAATTAAATTAATTTAAAAAAATTAAATTAATTATAATAATAATAATAAAAATATATATATATAGTATTTTTTGTGGTTTTAATTATGTTATTTTGGAAATGAAAGATATTTCAAAATTAAATCTTCTTTTTATTATATATTATATTCATAGAATATATATATATATATATACATATATATATATATATACATATATATATATATACATATATATATATATATATATTTATGTAATTATATTATATTATTATATATAATTTGGAATTTGTAATTTAATTTAGATTATTGATATAATATAATCGGGTTTATTTATAAATTATTAATGAACATATAATTAGGGGGTTAATTTTTATGTGATTTTATTTAAATTTTTTTGGACAAATGATAGATTGATTTCTTTGTATTAAAATAGTTGTATTTTCTTATTGTCTAGAAAATCTTTAATTACAAGTTATTTTTGCTTTTAACTGTTTTAAGAAAAGATTGCCTGTATTAGGATCTTGTGTAAATGGTGTTTGTAGTCAAGCTTAATTTCATCACAATTCTGGTTGAGTTGTCATTGTGTCCTATGTTATTATTTCTCCTTGGTTAGGTGTTGTTATAAAACCTTATTTATGTGAGCCATTGTGTGTGCTTGTCCAAATGGTCAATCTTGGGTTAGTGATTATGTATACTTCACCTGTGTTCTATCAGGATTAGTTATGGATGTTTGTTTTTCCATAGAGTTCTCATAGAGAGATTTTTCCTATTAGTGTTCTATGAGAGAGAGTGGCTTTCAAGTGGGGGTCGTACCCCAAGTGGATGACAGGATAACCCATTGACAGTTAGTTAAAAAGTGATAACATAATAATATATTGGGGGGGAGTGAGATAAATATTAATTAAGATAAGTGTACCTTGTGCATAGGTGAGTGCTTATACAAGGCTCATAATGTTATGAGAAGGATTGGAATGGAAAACTTACCACCTTGTCCTCAGGAAAGGATTGGTAGGGTCTGCATGAGACTTAGTTGGAACTAGAGGCTCAAGAGAGGTTACCAGGGGAAACCCAAGATGGGGGTCAGGACCTATGGAGGTTGTACCATGGTAACCATCAAGCTATGTGATGACACTCTCTGCTTAGAGTCACTAGTGTTTTGTGAGTTGAGTCACATGGATGTTTGCAGAGTCTTGTAGTCCTTTCCTACTTGTCTTACTTTGCTTGCTTGAGGGTTTTCTACTATCTCCTAGCATGGTGGGGTGGTTCCATTTTGGGATCACATGGTCGGGTGGTAGTGCCACTACCCATTGGATGTTTTGGATTGTATCTTCAGGCGAGGAAAGGCTTCACTAGTGTTTCTTGATTTGTGGTTTATGTACCAGCTCTTGTTTGAGATCATTGTTCAGTTAAGACCTTGTGGTCATTGTATTGGACTTTTATGTAACCTTGATATTGTAACTTTGTAAACCTATGACATTATTGGAAGCCATATATTTCTAGATATTGTAATAGTATGTCAGTGGAATGTATGTTATTTCAGTTGCTTTGATCTTATGTTAAAATGTTTTATGGAAATTGGATACATTGAGATACTTTTATTTCTTCATTATGAAATTTGGATGTATGTATATTTTTAAATTTAAACATTCAATTTATCTCATTAAATAGATTAATTGTGGTGTTAATATAATCTACAAATTAATCTTCATTGGTAACCCTTAGGAAATCATATAATAGACTTCCGTTGTGTTATTAAATGTGTAAAGGTTATAGTTAATGCACTTAATCTTAAAAAAAAAAATTATTTCACCCTTTAGTTGCCTAGTTGTGTTGTTTCCATTAGGGTTTCTGACGGGGTATTACATTTGGTATCAGAGCCCAAGTTTCAACACTAGGTACTATGGGTTTGTAGTGTGCCTTTCAGTTGACCTTTTTACTTAGGTCTTAATGTTTGTGTTTCCCTTGTTTTATCCTTGCCATAGGTCTGAATTGTTTTCTCTATACAATGCTAGGTCATGGCTAGGAAAGCTAGGGGAGGATGTAGCAAAGATGAGAGAACTGTATTCTTATTTATTTTAGGCTTCCAAGAGTAAGCCTAGTTTTGGGGGGGAGAATGTAGTACCCCTACTAGTTTGAATCCATTAGACTCATATTTTATTATTGGTTGTTTTTCAGTAGATACATTACCATAATATATTATTTAAATTTTTATAACATTATGCTTTATCTGGAGATGAAATGTATAATTTATTAGCAGTATTTCAGTACTTGTGATTTATGGCATTCTATGGATTATTGCTATGTACTAACATTTTAATTTACCTATACGATGTGTAATTATATGTTGTGTGTTTGCGAGTGTATTGGATCCAAGGGGACGATTTTCTTTCACTCATTTCGGTGAGACAGGGAACGTCATGATTCTCCTTCATCGGTGTGTATGTCATGTTTTCTATATTGTATATATATGCATGTGTGGTTCGGTGATGCAGGATATTGCAAGTACAAGTACTGGGTAGGTATGGGGTATCGTCTCCTCCTAGCTTCACAGGTCTAAGCATGCCTTATATTTTCTGATGGAAGTGGAGGAGATAGTAGTTGACCCTATTTTACTTAGTTACACTCGTGTGAGTGTCATTAGTTGGTCATCTTGTTAGTGTGTTTAGCCTTGATATTTTGTCATTTTATCTTTTATGGATAATTGCTTAAGATTTGTTTAATTTGAGTATTTTAGTGGATTTAATTAATTAATTAATTAAGTTTATGGACTTATCTCATTATTGTATTGTTTGCGCATTGAGATTATAAATTTAGTTAATTAAAAGAAATTATTAAATTAAGTTGCAAGCTGCATGATATTAGAAATATATTTTATTTAAATTTTAGTGGAAAAATAAATTAGATTAATTATATTTATTGTTTCCTAGAATTTTAAATAAATAAATAAATAAAAAGATAAATAAATAAATAAATAAAAGAATAAATAAATAAATAAATAAAAGAATAAATAAATAAAAGAATAAAAGAATAAATAAATAAAAGAATAAAAGAATAAATAAATAAAAGAATAAAAGAATAAATAAATAAATGAATAAAATAATTAATTAGAATTAAATATTATTTTAATTCTTTATTTAGGAAAAAGAATTAATTGGAATTAAAGTATTGTTGTAATTCTTTATTCAGAAAATTAATTAATTGGAATTAAAGTATTATTTTAATTCTTCATTTAGAAAATTAATTAATTGCATGAGAAAAGAAAAGAAAGAATAATGATTTTTAATTATTGCATGTTAGCTTATCTTTTGTTATAAAATTAGAACTTAAAATAAAATTACTATTATTCTAAATTTAGGTTTTTTTTGAAAAAGCTATTGATGTAGTACCCCTACCATAATCGATTTCTAACCTTGGCTTAATCTTGATTAGTTAATCGTAATATAATGATGTTACAGTCAGGTGCTTGTTCTAACGCATAGCTATTGATGTGGCTTTCTCACTAGTTGTATGCAGATTTTCAGTGTTCCTATTTCGTGATGTTAGTATCGGACTAATGATTTCATTTAAGTTATTATATATGTATGCGTGTATGATCGTTGGTTGCAGGAGATTTCAGGTACGAAGTCGCATGAGTGCGAGGTTCGTCGTCACCTGGTTTTGCAGGTTTGAGCATACTTTTTAATCCTTAGAGTCGGATTAGGTGGTCGTAAGACCTTAGTCGGCCTTAGGCGTGCTCTAGTGAGCATCGCCAGTCGTCGTCGGTAATCCCTTCTTGTTTGGGTTTGCGAGTCGTCTGTTTGGTCGACTTTCTCGATTTGCGTGCATGGTGTGATTGGTTAATTTGGTTAATTAGTCTTTAGTAATTATCTTGATTAAATATGCGGTTGTGCATCGATGATTAATGGATTTAATTAATCGGGTATTCGTTATGCGATTTTCGTTGTTAATGAATTGCCTGTTTTAAATTTGGAGTAAGTTTGATTAAATGACTGTTTTCGAATATTTAATGCATTATTATATATGTTGTCGAAAAGAAAGTTGGTTTTTATTATCGCAATGGATTGACTGTATTCTGTCGGATTATTAAATTAGAACGGCTAAATTTGTTTAAATGAGGAAATCGAATTTTTAATTGAAAAGCAAGCTATATTGTTGATATTGTGGAAAAGAATTAATTTTTAAGTATTATTTTTAAATAAAAGTTTTTATTCCAAAAATGGAAATTTTTGGGGTCAACTCTTCCATATTACCCAAATTTGGGAAAATTGGAAGGAGGGACATTTTTTTGGAGGATTTTGGGTTGGAAAAGATATTGGGAGATGAAATTGGAGGATTGTGGATGGAGAAAGAAGGATCTGGGCAACTGGAGATTGGGATTCTTCAGCCGATCTTGCCAGGAACGCGAGATCAGGTAGGATCAAACTCTCAATTTTAGTTTTTCGTTTGAAATGGAAATGTTCATTTTCCTCATTGCTGTTGGGTGTTGGAAAAACCCCATTGTGTTTGGAGATTTGGAATTTTTATCAAACCCCTGTGCTGGGCGTTTGTGGTAAATTTCGGACTGTGTATTTGTGTTTAAAAAAAAATAAATAAATAAGTTCGTTTGAGGTGTGTTATCCCTCATTGTAGTTGGGCGTTTTGGTTTTTATTATTTTCGAACTGGGAATTTAGACCGAACTGTGTGTTCAAGGAAATGTTAAACGTTTTTGGTCAAAATACCGAGCTGTGTTAAGGAAAATATATTTTTATTCTTTTTTTGTTTTGAGTTGGGCGTTGTTTTTTTTTAAAACGGGGCTGTGCGTATTTATTTTTTTTCTTTTGGCGGACTGTGGGTTTGGGGTTTGGAGGGCGGGGAGCGGAGCTCCACCTGCTCCTCCCCCCTTCTCCCCTTCCCCCGCGCATTTCCCCCACTTCCTCCTCCGTTCCCCGCTTCTCGCCGCATAGTGTTTGAGGCCGCGGCCCACGGCGGTGGCCGCAGGGCGCCGCGGCACCTGCGGGCACCACCGCGGGCGCCGCCCAAGTGCCTCCACCCCTGCATCTAGGGTTAGGGTGGCCCGCGTTTTTTAAACGCTTTTCCATAAAAATAAAAATAAAAGAAAAGAACATGTTTTTTTTTGTTAATTGCGTTTTGTTTAAACGTAGGGTATAAATCGTGTTTTTTTTTAATAATGTATTTATTTAGTATTCAAAAAAAATAAAGAAGCTTATAACATTTTTAAATATTATTTAAATGCTAAGCTTTAATTAGATGCTTAATGATGATTAAGGGGCATAAAAATGATAAACGTAATTGGGTATTGATTATCTTGGTAATGGAGTTTATAGGTGGATTAATTATTCAAACTTCATTTCATGACTTTGCCCCTTTCTAATTAAGTTTTACAACTGTTGTTTCGCAATTGATTATTGTTGCCTTATTCTCATCATTTGAGTAATTGAAAAGTAGTGAAATATTTATCGTTGGGCAGTAAAAATTTAAACGATATGCTTTGATAACGATTATCTTCATCCGGACTCCCTTTTTATATTTATATTTCCATGATCTGTATGGTACATCTGGGATTGAAAATTGTGAATCTGTAGAGATTGATTTTGAACCAGTATGTCTATGATGCTTGTTGGAGATTAAATATCTTATTTTTAATAGATTAACGGTTGTCTGAGATGTAATAATATGAATTGGTTAAAAACTCATTGCGGCCTAATTGCCTGTTCGATGTTTTGAAACATAGGAGTTAGAAAACCAAGAACGACTTAACCCTTGATGAGATAGATAACTGTAACCTGTTTTTAGAACATGTAGAGAACTTGATCGTCGTTTAATGATTAAATCAATTTGAAAAAATATTGTCTTTTCTGATTTCTGCATTGCGAGTTTAATTACTGTATTCGCCTTTAATTACGAAATGGCATGTTTTGCTTGTTTAAAGGACCCTGTCGTAAGGATGATTTGGTGTTCCTGTTTTAGTCCTCGAATTCCGAGTTGACTGTTGTATTGTGATGTTGTCATAATTGGTCATATCCTCTTTGTACGAGTCGAATGATGATTGTGGTTGACCGTTGTTGGCCGTGTCTCTAGATTAGAGTACCGTCAGTAAGTGATTACCTTTGAGTCGTGTTTGAACCAGATGATTGTTCTCCTTCTTGAACTCCGTTCGTCTTACCATGTGTATTCCGTGGTTGAGTTCGTCTGAGTTAGTCTAGTGTCGTATGGGAAAGTGGCTTTCGATTGGGGGCCGCGCCCAAAGTGGCTGCTGGATAACCCGTCGAAAGTGAGTCTAATAAGTGATAACCTAAGTAGATTAGAAAATAATCTCTAAATAAGATAATGTGCCTCACACATGGGACGAATGCTATCATAGATTCGGCATGCTGTGAGAAGGCCTGAAATGGCAAACCATCTTCCTTGTCTTCACGAGAGGATGTGTGGGTCCACATGAGGCTTGGATGGGCCGGAAGTTCGGATTAGGTTGCCAGGGTTACCAGTGTATGGGCCGGGACCTATGAAGACTTGCCATGGTATCCATACCAGGTTGTGTGATGACACTTGTCCCTACGTTCGCTAGTGTGTTGTCGTCTTGTCCTGTTTTGAGTACCTTTGAGAGTCGTCCTTTGTCTCTGCCCTTGTGAGTGTCGGTTTCATGATAGACCTTGGGTGGTGATGGCTCAGTTTTATGGATGCTCTCTTGGACCTTTGTATTAGCTTTGTTTATGTTCAGCTGGATCCTGTTCTTTGTAAGGATCGTTTATGTATTATTGACCGTTGTGGTCGTTGTATATTGCTTATGTATCGCCTTGATGGCTGGATTGTATGATGTAACCTCTTATACTCTTAACCTTATTATTTATCTGAGGGGGTCTTGCAGTTGAGCAGACCCGGAGATGTAGCCCTTTAGGGGTGAACTCCGAGATCATTATGGTGTTATGTGGTGTATTCTTTTATGTCTCTTATTTCAGCTTTTTCATGTATGGTTAATTTATGTAGTATGGTTAAGTGGATAATTGGAATTAACTATAAATGTTTATATTCAGTTCTTCCTTGAATGCCATGTGGATCGAATGCATAATTGGTTGAGATGCGATTTATCGTAATGCATGTGTGAAATCGTCCTTTTAATGCAATAAGTTGGAATATGGAATAATGTATCTTAGAGTAATGAATTATACTCAGTGGTTGTTAACGAATTTAGATATGCTTGGAAAGATCTCTTATGTCATGATGAAATCTTAGTGTATTAGAATGTTAGATGTTTGGGTTGCAATTTTAAATGAAAAGCTTGAATGAGAATTAGGAATGGATCTTAATGGATGAATCTTTATTGTGATTTATAATTCCATCCTTTGAAGAAATTATCCTGATTCTGAATTTCCTCGTTATAAGATATTTAGCTTATTGGATTAATGGTGTGAGTTAAATGAATTTTGAATTTAAGTAATCTCGTTGGGAAACTCTTTAGGAGTTAATGGAAGTCTTCCGCTATGTAATCTGAATCTTTGGTATCTTGTTGCTTCTTATGTGTTGTAACTTTAAAAAAAAAATTTTTGCACTCTATTCTTGTAATTTGGCTTATCCCTTCGGGGTTTCCTGGCGGGGCATTACAATTGAACCTAGAATTTTAGTTTAAATAGGGGAATAGGTGTTTATTTTAGTTACACAGGAACAAGTCAGGAATTTAGGTGAAGGAATTTTCTTCCAAGAAAGCTATACTAGGTTCGATGAATTCTTAGTTGTGGGTTTTTAGTAAATATTTCTATTTTTCTCTTATTGATGTGTGTGTGTTAAATTATTGTTGAATACAAACCCTCTTTTGATGAGTTTGAGTTTTATTTTGAAATCCATGCCTGGTGTGTATTTCTAGTTTATAGGAAGAAAGTAATTTTGGGAAAATTAGGAAAATTATTATAGAAAATTCATCAAGATTTTATGATGTGTGGAGAATTGCAAGATTTGGGAGGAATGATATTCTTAGAGAAAATATTCCCTCTTGTTTGATTTTTGTTTTGATACTTGGCTATGGGAGTCCTTTTTAATATTTGTGTATCTATGTGAAATTATTTAGTTATTTTAGAAATAAATTTAATCATTAATTAAATTTATTGTGTTATTAAAAGTTACGGGAATTTGTTTTATTATATTATTTTGGAGAAATTATGTATTAATTAATTTTCCTTTTAATAAATTTGATTGGAAATAAATTTTGGTTGTAAATAGAATTTACTGGTTTTTAGGATATTGTATGTTAAAAAAAAAATTTTAAAAAAAATATTAAATTAATTATTAAAAAAAAATTAAATTGAATTAATTTAAAATAATAATAATAATAATAATAATAATAATATTAATAATAATATTAATATTATATATATATATATATATATATATATATATATATATATATATATATATATATATATATATATATATATATATATATATATATATATATATATATGTATATAGTATTTTCTGTGGTTTTAGTTATGTTATTTTGGAAATGAAAGATATTTCAAAATTAAATCTTCTTTTTATTATATATTTTAATGTGATATAATTATATAATATTATATTCATAGAATATATATATATATATATTTATGTAATTATATTATATTATTATATATAATTTTTAATTTGGAATTTAATTTAGGTTATTGATATAATATAATCGGGTTTATTTGTAAATTATTCATGAACATATAATTAGGGGGTTAATTTTTATGTGATTTTATTTAAATTTGTTTGGACAAATGATAGATTGATTTCTTTGTATTAAAATAGTTGTATTTTCTTATTGTCTAGAAAATCTTTAATTACAAGTTATTTATGCTTTTGACTGTTTTAAGAAAAGATTGCCTGTATTAGGATCTTGTGTAAATGGTGTTTGCAGTCAAGCTTAATTTCATCATAATTCTAGTTGAGTTGTCATTGTGTCCTATGTTATTATTTCTCCTTGGTTAGGTGTTGTTGTAAAACCTTATTGATGTGAGCCATTGTGTGTGCTTGTCCAAATGGTCAATCTTGGGTTAGTGATTATGTATCCTTCACCTATGTTCTATTAGGATTAGTTATGGATGTTTGTTTTTCCATAGAGTTCTCATAGAGAGACTTTTCCTGTTAGTGTTCTATGAGAGAGAATGGCTTTCGAGCGGGGGCCATGCCTGAAGTGGATGATAGGATAACCCATCGAAAGTTAGTTAAAAAGTGATAACATAATAATATACTGGGGGAGAGTGAGATAAATATTAATTAAGATAAGTGTACCTCATGCATAGGTGAGTGCTTTTACAGGGCTCATAATGTTACAAGAAGGCTTGGAATGGCAAACTTACAACCTTGTCTTCACGAAAGGATTGGTAGGGTCCGCATGAGACTTAGTTGGAATCAAAGGCTCGGGAGAGGTTACCAGAAGAAACCCGAGGATGGGGGCCGGGACCTATGGAGGCTGTACCATGGTAACCATCAAGCTATGCGATGACACTCTCTTTTTAGAGTCACTAGTGTTTTGTTAGTTGAGTCACATGGATGTTTGCAGAGTCTTGTAGTCCTTTCGCACTTGTCTTACTTTGCTTGCTTGAGGGTTTTCTACTATCTCCTAGCACCGTGGGGTGGTTCCATTTCAGGATCACATGGTCGGGTGGTAGTGCCACTTCCCATCGGATGTTTTGGATTGTATCTTCAGGCGAGGAAAGGCTTCGCTGGTGTTTCTTGATTCATGGTTTATGTACCAGCTCTTGTTCGAGATCATTGTTCAGTTGAGACCTTGTGGTCATTGTATTGGACTTTTATGTAACCTTGATATTGTAACTTTGTAAACCTGTGACATTATTGGAAGCCATGTATTTGTGGATATTGTAATAGTATGTCAGTGGAATGTATGTTATTTCAGTTGCTTTGATCTTATGTTAAACTGTTTTATGGAAATTGGATACATTGGGATACTTTTAGTTTTTCATTATGAAATTTGGATGTATGTATAGTTTTAAACTTAAACATTCAATTTATCTAATTAAATAGATTAACTGTGGTGTTAATATAATCTACAAATTAATCTTCGTTGGTAACCCTTAGGAAATCATATGTTAGACTTCCGCTATGTTATTAAACATGCAATGGTTATAGTTAATGCACTTAATCTTTTAAAAAAAATAAAATTCACCCTTTAGTTGCCTAGTTGTGTTGTTTCCTTTAGGGTTCCTGATGGGGCATTACACTGCCTTAAAAGATTTTCCATTTTATGGTCCATGAGTGAGCTTAAAAGAAAAATATAATGGATTCATATACTAGTGAGATCCTCAATACCAACACACATTATGAGACACATGGCTCCAACCAAGAGGAAGATGTTTTATTTGATCAACTAGATGTATCCCTAGGATTATCCACTTTCTTGAATGATGCATATAATCAAGAGATGATAGAAAAATGATAAAGTTTAATCTGAGTGCCTTCTTGTTGGACCTCGTTTGACATGGGGCTAGGTTTCCTTCAAATTTTGACACATCCATTCTCATCACTCTACCAACTGGAGATTTCCTTAACAATGTTGCACCTATTCTTGATACCATCTTGAATCCATCATCACATAACCCCACTTCACCCTCCCCTACCTATCCAACTATCACTCCACCTTCCACTTCCAAACTCTTAAACAACATAGCCAACTTCATACATATAAGCCAACCTCTTCCAAATTTAGTGCAAGCTTGCCAACATCCCAGCACTACATCTTCATACCAATACATTAGTTCAATCATTCCACCCACTTCCAATTATCATATTCCCATATTGGAACATCAATATCGTCCACTCCACCACCAACATTCTAACACCCCCTAACTTAGTGACTTGGAAATAGAGCTTAATGAAATGAAACACTTACTCAAAAACATGAAGAATGAACATAAAAAGTAAACTTATACATTTGAAGAAATATGCCCATATCCTTCTGACAAATCAATTTTTTTGGTTCCTTATTCTCTTAGCTTTCAGATCTTAAAATTTGACAAATACAAAGGAAATGGTGACCCTAGGGAACATGTCAAATAATTCTTCATAACTTGTCAAGAGGTCTCTTATAGTGACATCTATCTAAGGAGACTCTTCCCTAAGAGCCTAGGAGCCCCTTCTCTCACATGTTTTTCTAATTTTCCACATGTATGCATCACTTCATTCTCTGATTTAGTTGAAACATTTGTGACTTATTATATGTATAACATTGAAAGTTATGCATATATGATGTATCTATACAATACTAAACAAAGGAATGTGGAAACTTTTGCTAATGATGTAGAAATTTTTATCCACAATCTTGTGTCTGAAATGTCCTTTCGTTTATGTGTGCAATGTCTTGAAGATTATGAAGAAGTCACCCAAAAAGGCTTGGCCTTGGTACATGCATTAATTGAGAAAGTTGTTATCAAACATTATCAAAATGAATCTCATGGTTCTCCTCCAATGATAAGCCTAAGTTTTGGGGTAAAAATAAAAATATGGTAAATGATGGTGTGACAAATGTTAAAAATATACAAATAATTCAAGTACCATCCAATCCACCAATAAAATCAAACCCACCTTGCAATCCTCCCTCTCACCAAAAGAAAATCAAACCTAATACGACCATCTCCATAAATCGCAAACCAACCCTTCAACAAAGTAATCAAACCAAGCATGAGTACACACCTCTCACTCAACCTATCGATGTCATTTTTCAACAACTTACTATGGCCAATATAGTACAATATCATATTACACGGCCTTATAATGAGAATCAACACAATCCCACATTGTACAATAACATTGAATATTATGAATACCACTGCTTCAAAGGTCATGATACTAAAAAGTGCATGAAATTAAAGAACTATAATCAAGATCTTATTAATAGAGGAGAAGTTGAGGTAGTAGGGAATAAGGCAAATATATCTAATGAAAAGCTCAAAATTTATCAAGACCCCTTTCCAAAGCATGATAAAGGAAAAGCTTCATCATTCCATGATGTTACTTATGATTATACAAATACCATGTCATCCTTTGAATCCCTTGTTGGTCCTATAGAAGTATTTTATGATCATGTTAATATCATAACCATCAAAGGAGCAGATAACCTACCACACCCCAAAGGAGGAGAGTCATCCTTCAAGAAACATCTACCACCCTCATCGATTTCAATGTTACCACTCACTAAGGGAGATTCAGTATCCAAGGGGATACTCCTCCTCCACAGTCATCCTCTAATGCTATATCCACATCTAATTATAATATCCTTGACCATCTTAGCAAAAATCCTACACAAATCTCCATCCTTGAGCTGCTTAAATCACCACCTATCTATAAAGAAATCCTTGAAAACTCTTTGCTTGAGTGTTGTGTCCTTGATAACATCAATGCTTCACAATTACAATCTCTGATAGGAAATATCACTTCCCAACATCACCTTGTCTCTACTTCTAAAGATGTTGTGTACACCAATCCATCTCATAATAAACCCCTCCATACTGAAGCCATTGTAAATAAACATAAAATAAAAAGGGTTCTTATAGATAGTGGATCCATTCTAAATTTGTGTGCATATAAGTTAATAAAAAAATTGGGATACCCCAAGAATATTATTTATTCAAAAGAAAAGATCACAATTAAAGCATATGATGATGTTGAAAGGGTCTCTAAAGGAAAAAATACTATGCCACTTCAAGTGAGCCCAATAACAGTAGAAACAATGTGTCTGGTGTTGGATCTTGATCTTCCATACAACATCCTCATTGGTTGTCTATGGATTTATTCCATTCAAGTCATTCTCTCCACTTACAATCAATTTCCGCTAATCCATGACCTTTCCAATATTACAAACTTCTTGAAGGACAACACACCTGCCATTGTCCTCTCAACACTCTAACTTTATCACCATCAATCAACAACTCCAATGTCAGCTTCGCTTCCACACAACTCAAGATCAAGTCCAAAATCATTGAAAATGGGTGTGGAGGATATGTCCTTAAGAATGCACACTATATGAGACATCTCCTTGCCTCTAGTAAGTCCTATGGTAGGCCTAAACAAATAAAAATTAAAAAAATGTTCACCATTCAATGCAAGCAGAGTACATTCTAGGAGTGGGGCCCTCTTGATGAAGAGAATCATGATACAAATGTCACTTCATGGCTCTATCGAGAGGAAGATGATGAATGTACAAATATTCCAAAAGACATGTATCCAAGAGCATTCTCCATTTTAGGCAAAATGGGCTGTCAAGGACATGGTCTAGGACCTAAAGAGGAAGGAAGGAAAGAACCTATTGCACCAATCTCTTACAAGCACAAGAGAGGATTACGTTACTTTCTGAGAACCTAAGTTAACTCTCAAATTCTCTCATGTAGCTTATTTTTCCAATGTCAATGACTCCAATGAAGAGAAATTTTATGAAGTGCCTTTTCAATACCTTGATGACCTTTTTGATGAAGCTCATGTATAGAATATCAGTCCTTCAACTTTACCCAATCTCCTACTTGTATACCATGAAGTCTTATATTGGGACCAACAAGGACCACCTACCCTCAACATCCGTGTTGATGATAGTGCCTTCTTTGTACTTTTAAACATGTACAACCTTAAATATCACATGATAGTTTGTGGCATCAAACTTAATAAGGAGGCATACTTTGGTAGTCAAGCCAACTCCCTTAGTCACAAAAATGAAAATAAAAACCCAAATTCCCCTAGTGAAAACCTCAATGAGGCATTATCGAACAACAAAAAAGTAAAAAGAAAGGATGTATCCACTAGTGAAAACCTTGACTAGGCAGTAGAGGATGAGGGAATTGACTTGCCTACCATAGTTCCCCCATTGCAAGAAACATCCTCACTATTTATTAAAGAAACTAAAACAATAAATTTGGGGACAGAAAAAATCTGAAGAATACATTCATTGCCAAATCTCTCACTGATCAATACAAGCAAGATGTAGTAACTTTTCTCAAAGATATACAAGTTAACTACACTTGGTCATACACTAACATGCTAAGATTGGATCTAGATTTAGTAGTGCATCATCTTGTAATACATCTTAATGCAAAGCCTGTCAAGCACAAATTGAGAAAAATACACCCTCAAATTTCTCTTTTAGTCAAAGAAGACCTACAAAAGATGTTAGATGTGGGATTTATTTCACCTATTGACTATCCAGAATGGTTTTCAAGCACAGTACGGGTCGAAAAACCCACTAGAGAAATATATATCTACATAGACATTAGGGATCTCAATAAAGCATGTCCTAAGGATGATTCCCCTTACCAAACATTAACATCATGGTGGATCTAACAACCAGAAACAAGAGGCTTTCCTTAATGGATAGTTTCTCAAGATATAATTAGATCAAAATTATTATCAAAGGTCAACATAAGACAACTTTACTACTCCATGGGGAACTTTTTGCTATCAAGTCATTTCCTTTGGGTTAAAGAATTTAGGAGCTACCTATCAACGAGCTATAACCACTATCTTTCATGATTTTTTTGATGATATCATGGAAGACTATGTACATGATCTCTTAGGAAAATCAAAGACACAAGAAGGACACATCGTTGTCTAGAATAAGATCTTTGAAAGACTGGAAAAGTACAAGTTACATTTTAATCCTAAGAAATGTGTTTTTGGAGTTACTTCTGAAAGACTTTTGGGTTTTATTGTATCAAGAAGAGGAATTTAAGTAAATCCAACTAAGGTGTAGGCTATTATGGAGATGCCACCTCCAAATAATCTCAAGCATATTCATAATCTTCAAGGAAAACTCCAATATTTTCATAGATTCATCTTGTAACTTGTGATTAAGTGTTAATCATTTGCTTTTACTTCATAAGGATACCAAATTTTAGTGGGATTTTTTGTGTTGAAAGGAATTTGATAATCTTAAGGAATATCTAGCTTCCCCGCCTATTCTGATACCTCCTTTTCCCAGACAATTACTTCTTTTGTATATCTCTACTATAAAAATGGTACTAGATTCATTACTAGCATAATTTGATGGTTGAGGAAAAGAGCACGCAATATAATATTGTTGTCATGAAGGATTGTGCCCAATTGCTCAATCTCTAAATCTCTGCAACCTCATGCAACATGAAACGCCTTTGAACCTATGGGTTTCTCATGATGAAGGCGAGTCTCTAGATTATGGGCTAGTTACTTCACAAAACCTCCTAAAAATAGTGGTACTTTATCCAAATAATCCAGCAAAACCAACAAACTAGGGAGGTCTTTCTCCCAACTCACCTATTCAAATAGGTGTCAACTCTTCACAAACTCTCAAGAGCCCTCACAAGGCTAATAGGTTCTCAATAGGATTCAAAAACCCAAAAGTGAATCCATGCTTCCCAAACCTTGTCCAATGATTGGAATCCATTAGGTTAAGTTCAAAAAACCTTTTCAAAGGTCAAATTGAGTCTCCCAATAATTATACCTCACCAAACTCTTTAACCTCACTCACACAAACTCAACTCCTATTGGGACTTCAACTTGTCCCTAGGTATGACTCACAATGGAAAGGGAATACTTGCCAACCTAAGGATTTCATGATACCCTTTAAGAGACTCCTAAAAATAAGCAAATAACTACTCTTGACCCACCCATCCACCCTAATTGTCATAAAATATCTTGCTTCTATATCCCTGGTTCATTGTGGCAGCCACAACCTTGTTTAGAACAGTCATAAAAATCTAAGCCATCTCCCCACTCTAGGGCCTCCTATCACCTTCAAAGGTCACTAAGGACTCCCACACACCTTTCCAAATTATCTTCCACTCACCAAAATCATTCATATCACCACATTCACAAAATCTCAGTCCACTAGGTCTTTAGGACAACAATATACCCAATTTTAGGACTGTCATAAAAATGGTGAGTATTTTGACCAATAAAGGGCCAAAAATACTTGTTTAGGGTGTTAAATAACCCCTTACACCTTCCCAAGCCTTCAACCAACTTCTGGGAGCCCAATCTTGCACTCTCACCATCCAAACACCATCAATTCACTGTCATTTCCAGACTAAGACACAAAACCTCATATTTATGTCACCTTTTAGCACATGAAAACTTGTATGTGGCACCCTAAATGGAATAAAATTTGAAAATAGTCATTTAAAAGGGTCATCCCATCCATTTTCATGAGTATTTGATGATGGGATGACCAAAAATTACACATTTTTATGTCACTGGTTACCCTAGCAAGGTTTTGTACCTGATTTTACAAAATTTATGATAACTTGCTCAAAACAAAGTGAAAATGAATAAAAAAAAAGCAAAAACTTCAAGGACTAATTTATATTTAAATTCAAATACATTTATTATGTCCACAATAAGTATTTAACAGTGAAAAACACTTGGTATCAGACTGCTACACCTAGAAAACAAGAAAAATGCAAGGTAAACTTTGAATTTTTATTACTTATGCCTCAATACATGATCGAAATAGAAATTGAACATGTAAATGAAGATATTACAAGGATTTTTCATCCCTCAAAATTTCATAACCACCATTTGAACACCAAATACCAACAAACCACTTCCTAATGCACTTTTTTTATAACAAATTTTGCATTGACAACATTGTCAATTTTGACAATTTTTGTGCAACTTGACTATAAACCCAAAATGAGACCAATATGACTTACAAGAATCATTAATACATCCAGTTAGGCCAAATATTCTTCATACATGATAAAATACCTCATTTGATGCTTTGGACACACTTCAGCCTTATAAGGACAATTTTGACAATATGAGACAAGTAGGACCACATATTAAACTTAGACATTACAAATTGGTCTTCAAGGACCTTATTACATGCGAATGGTCATTAATAACCTTATTACATCTTGAAATTATTTTGAAACTTAAAATGACTCAACATGGCCAAAAAAAAGCATATGACCATCTAAGTGCTCCTACACCAGAACTTGATTGGGAAAAGGGATAGAAAGATTGTTTAAACTAAAAAATATGACTATCAGGAGGTGATACACCAAAATTTAAGTCTGAAAATCTTGATTTTGACTCACCAGTTGACCCAACAAAAGCATGAATTTATTCACAACTTGATAAAAATCACATAACAAATCGATGTTTCCTATAGAGGCTTTGTTTTCAATGTTTATCTGAAGGAAAATAAGTTTCACACCTCTAACTTGATTGAAAAAATAAAAACATAGCACACAACTTATATTACTTGTGAAATTTCTTTTTTCAGCATTATAATAATGAAACAAATTAAAGCATTTCAAATAAATTCATAGTAATTAAATCCAATCATTCATTGATAACAAGAGAACAAGAAAATCTTGGAGGAACCATAGCTTTATTGAGTCTGAAAGGAGAATTTTGTTCTTACAAAGGTAAATTCTTTGAAACTTGAAAGAAAACCTATTGAGTTACAATACTTTTACTACTGTGTATGTAGGCAAAAAACAAACTAGAAGAAAAATAAAGAATGGAAGAAGACTTATAGAAAAAAAGTCCTGAAAACAACTCAAGTTGAACTGATTGTGCCTCTTTGAATTGAGCTCTAACCAATTTCTTCTTTCTTCAAATTATCTCCAATTTGCATTAATGTAGCCTCTTCAGTCAAAATCAATGAAAAGTCATGCAAAAGGGGCCTTAGAACTTCCAAAAACTAGTTGTCAACTACTCCTAAAGTTGTCTTAAGTGGCACTACATCCATGTAGGGTCAAAATTGATTTTTAAATATTGTATTTTCTTTGAAAATTTCACCTTTTACTACCTTAATTAACCCTTGAATTGATGGTTGAATCTTAAAACTCATCTTTGCCTTTATAATGATAACCTAAGTTGATATGCATGATATGAAGGTTTAGGTTTTTCATGGCTACTTTTGATTATAAGAAAGAGGGACTACACACTCTCCTTAATGTATATAACACAACAATACCTTCTTGGAAATTGTTCTCATGTTAATTATTTGGTTTTTATTAGAAATGACCTAACCAAAAGGTCAAGAATATGGATAATTGAAAGAAGGAGATCAAAGGAAAAATTCATGTAATGGAAAACAACTTTCAAATCATCAAGAAAAATCTTGAAAGGGTAGTTAAATCTTGTTGTTATTCGATTTAAAACTTTGTAGACGGGATTCACATCCTCTTTGAGAAATTAAAAAGCCTTTGAGAAGAACATATCATTAAAGGTAAATCTAAAATAAAAATGAGCATGATGGACCTAACTCTCAATACAAGGGAAGCAAAAAGAAAAACTCTTTGAAAATCAGAAGAGACACCTAGTTAGTTTTTACAATGTCCAAGAAAAATTATGTTAGTAGGTGCTTGAGGTTGTTGAAACTTTGAATAAATATAGCCATGCTACTATACTTCCCTTTCTATTTCTTTATATTATTGTTGTTTGGTTAGTTTATTTTAATTGTATGTTAGATGGCATTTTGTTGTATCCCCTAGTCATTTTATTAAATGTTGTTTATCTTGCTTATCTTTTTAGTTAGCTTTTTGTACATAGTTTCAAGGTCCCTTAAAAACTTGTTTTAATATCAATAAAAATAATATTAAAATCAAATTTTATTACTATCGATGGATATAATAGGATTCACTATTTTGTACATGATATATATTTCCATAACAATCATTGCTTGTTAAGAGATACTACTTAATCATATTAAATTTATACCTTTACAAGCTTGTTGCAATCATAAACTAGTAGCACTTCATTAATTTATATTTTTTTATTTTAGTCTAATTCATTTTAGTGTTTATATCCTATAAATAGGTAGTGTAGATCTATTATTGAATTTTATTCATTGATATTGACCAAATCTAATAAAATTGCATGTTTCTTTATCCTATATATAGGTCATGTGAATCTCAAGGAAAGCCAATTCCCTTCACAAAAGTGTATGCCTATCTTGCAATTAAATAGCCAAATTCTAAAATCTCCTTAAAAAATAGCACAATTTATTTCATTTCTTTTGAAAATCTTGTTATTACAAACTTGGTATCCTTTTTTATACAAATTTTAGATGTCGTGCCTGTGAAGTGTGATACCTGCAGCTGCAACACAAAACATGCAATAGATCATTACAAGCATAAAGAAAATTTAAAGCAAAGAAAGATAAAACCATGGCAAAGCGATATATTGCCTCCTAAGAGATGCGAGAGTAGATTTTCTCTTAGATCTAGATAAGAAAATTCCAGTGACTGGACTACACCTAGATGGAGGATTTGAAATTATAATGATGCAATTAAGCTAGAAAAGAGAATTATTAAGCTACATTATTCAACAATTATGCTATAAAATTATAAAATTAAGCTAGATCTAAGATACAATTTCCTATAATAACAATTCTCAAATGATATGCTAAGAGATATTATGCCTATAGTAACTGTAGTACCCCTACCCTAGTCTATTTCTAACCTTGGTTTAATCTGGATTAGTTATCGTAATATTATGATTAATGTCAGATGTTGAGTTTATGCATAGCTATTGATGTGGTTTTCTCACTAGTTTTATGCTAGTTGTTTAGTGTTCTTATTTCATGGTATTCATCGAGCTAACGCATTCATTAAGTTATTATATATGTATGCATGTATGATCGTTGGTTGCAGGAGATTTCAGGTACGAAGTCGCATGAGTGCGAGGTTCGTCGTCACCTGGTTTTGCAGGTTTGAGCATACCTTTTTAAGCCTTAGAGTTGGTTTAGGTGGTCGTCAGACCCTAGTCGACCTTAGTCGTGCTCTAGTGAGCATCGTCAGTCGTCGTCGGTAATCCCTTCTTGCTTGGGTTTGCGAGTCATCTGTTTGGTTGACTTCCTCGATTTGCGTGTCTGGTGTGTTTGGTTAAATGGATTAAATTTGTTGAGAATTTATGCGTTAGTGCATTGATGATTAATGGATTAATTAATCTGGTTTCCGTTAGGCGATTTTCATTGATATTGATTGCTCGTTTTTAAATTGAAAGTAAATCCGATTAAATGTCTGTTTTCGAATATTTAATGCATTTTATATATGCTGTTGAAAAAGGAAAACTGTGTATTTAATCGCAATGGATTAATTGTATTCTGTGGCTTCTGTTATTGAAAGGATAAATTTAATTGATTGAAGAAATCGATTTTTGAATTAAAGAGCAAGTTAAATTGTTGATTATAATAAAAAAAATATTAAATTTTGTGAATTATTTTGTAAATAAAAGATTTTATTCCAAAAAATGGAATTTTTGGGTCAACTCCTCCATATTACCAAATTTGGGAAATTGGAAGGAGGAACAATTTTGGAGAAGATTTTTGGGGAATGAAAATTGGAGGATTTTGGGAGCTGAAGATTTGGGCTCTCCTTCAGCCATGCCAGGATCGCGAGATCAGGTAGGATTTATCTCTCAATTTTAGTTATTGTGTTTAAATGGATCCTGTTGGCTCAATATGAGTCTGTGTTGAAAGATTGGGTGGGGTTGGGAGAACTTACCATGCTGGAAACCATATTGTAAATCTCTTTATTGGACTGTGTTTTATCATGATGGGGTTTGCTGTGTTAAAAGAGAATTTATATGTTTTTTTTAATGAACTGTGCGTTCATTTTAGTTCGGACTGTGTTTTTTATGCAAAATGAAATCATTTATTTATTTTATTAATCGAACTGTGTGTTCGAAGAGGATTTTATGCTTGAAATCGAGCTCGGCGAAAAATTCATTAAACCCGAACTGGGCGTTTGTGTTGGTTTCCGAACTGTGCGTTCAAATGGAATTTAAAACGTTTTTTTTTGTTTTGGGCGGTGTGTGTTTGTTTAAAACCCTGTGTTTTGGGGTTGGAGGGCGGGGAGCGGAGCTCCACCCGCTCCTCCCCTCTCCCCCTACGCGTTCCCCCCCTTCTCCACCTTCACCGTCCCCCGGTGGCTCGCGCGTGAGCGTTGCCTGCGGCTCACGGCGGTGGCCGCAGGGGCCGCGGTGGCCGCAGGGCGCCGCGGGCCTGCGGGCACCACCGTGAGCGCCGCCGCGTGCTTCCTCTGCGGCTAGGGTTAGGGCACGGCCCGCCCTAGCCTCCAGAATTTAAATGCATTTTTTTTTTTTTTGTTGTTTAAACATAATTTATAATCGTTTTGTTATAATGTATTTTGGGTTAGTATAAAAAAAAAAAAAGAAAGCATATGATATTTATATCATTTTAATGAGAAGTTGTTTTTTTTATGTTAAGTTTAATTAGTTCTTGATTAAGATTAAGGTGGCATTAATCGTGATTGATGTAAACTTGATATTGATTAATTATATAATGGAGTTTATAGGTGAATTAAACATTCAATTTCATTTCATGATTTGTGCACCTCGTCTAATTAAGTTCTACAACTGTTTTTCGCAATTAAATATTGTTGTTTATAATCTTACTGATCTTGGAGTTGTAAATCTAGATCTTACCTTCTAGTTGTTTAGAGCACTTGGCTAACTGAAGTAGTATTGTTTAAAGATAATAGAGAAAAATATATTATCGGAAGATCGTTGAAATACGATATTGAAGAGGTCGGTTTTAGACCAGTGTGCTAATGATGTTTCTTTGTTGGAGATTAAATGTCTTATTCAGTTGATTAATGGTTGTCTGAATTTTATTAATACGAATTGGTTAAAAACTCATTATGGCTTATATGTCTGTTTATGCTTTGAATTTTAATGAGTTAGAAAACCAAGAACGACTTATCCCTTGACAAGGTAGATAACTGTAATATGTTTTTAGAACATGTAGAGAACTTGATCGATTTTAATGATTAAATCAATTTGAGGAATATTGTCCTTTCTGATTATTGCCGTGCGAGTTTAATTTCTGTATCCGCTTTAATTTATGAAATGACATGTTTTTCTTTGTTTAAAAGGACCCTGTCGTATGGATTATTTGGTGTTCCTATTTTAGTCCTCGATTTTCGAGTTGACTGTTGTGTTGTGATGTTGTCATAATTGGTCATATCCTCTTTGAGTGAGTCGAATAATGATTCGTGGTTAACCTTAGTTGTCAGGTATCTAGATTAGAGTACCGTCAGTAAGTGATTACCGTTGGGTCGTGTTTGACCAGATGATTGTTCTTCTTCTTGAACTCCGTTCGTCTTACCATGTGTATTCCGTGGTTTGAGTTCGTTTGAGTCAGTCTAGTGTCGTATGGGAAAGTGGCTTTCGATTGGGGGCCGCGCCCAAAGTGGCTGCTGGGTAACCCGTCGAAAGTGAGTCTAATAAGTGATAACCTAAGTAGATTAGAAAATAATCTTTAAATAAGATAATGTGCCTCACACATGGGACGAATGCTATCATAGATTCGGCATGCTGTGAGAAGGCCTGAAATGGCAAACCATCTTCCTTGTCTTCACGAGAGGATGTGTGGGTCCACATGAGGCTTGGATGGGCCGGAAGTTCGGATTAGGTTGCCAGGGTTACCAGTGCATGGGCCGGGACCTATGAAGACTTGCCATGGTATCCATACCAGGTCGTGTGATGACACTTGTCCCTACGTTCACTAGTGTGTTGTCGTTTTGTCCTGTTTTGAGTACCTTTGAGAGTCGTCCTTTGTCCCTGCCCTTGTGAGTGTCGGTTTCATGTTAGACCCTTGGGTGGTGATGGTTCAGTTTATGGATGCTCTCATGGACTCTTATGTTATTAGCTTTGATTATGTTCAGCTGGATCCTGTTCCTTGTAAGGATCGTTTATGTATTTATTGACCGATGTGGTCGCTTGTATAATGTTTATGTATCGCCTTGATGGCTGGATTGTATAGTGTAACCTCTTGTACTCTTAACCTTATTATTTATCTGAGGGGGTCTTGCAGTTGAGCAGACCCGGAGATGTAGCCCTTTAGGGGTGAACTCCGAGATCACTATGGTGTTATGTGATGCGTTCTTTTATGTCTCTTATTTCAGCTTTATCATGTATGATTAATTTATGTAAAATGGTTAAGTGGATAATTGGAATTAACTTTAAATGCTTATATTCAATTCTATCTTGAATGCCATGTAGATCGAATGCATAATTGGTTGAGATGCGATTTATCGTAATGCATGTGTGAAATCGTCCTTTTAATGCAATAAGTTGGAATATGGATTAATGTAACTTAGAGTAATGAATTATGCTCAGTTGATGTTAAGTAATTTAAATATGCTTGGAAAGACCTCTTTTGTTAAGATGAAATCCTAGTGCATTAGAATGTCAGATGTATGGGTTGTAATTTTAAATGAAAGGCTTGAATGAGAATCATGAATGGATCTTAATGATGAATCCTTGCTTGTGATTTATATTTCTATCTTTGAAATAAATTATCCTGATTATGAATTATCTCATTATTAAGATTTTCAGCGTAATGGATTAATGGTGTGAGTTAAATGAATTGTGAATTAAGTAATCTCGTTGGGAAACTCTTTAGGAGTTAATGGAAGTCTTCCGCTATGTAATCTGAATCTTTGTTATCATGTTGCATCTTATGTGTTGTATCTTTAAAAAAAAAATTTTGCACTCCATTCTTGTGTTATTTTAGCTTATCCCTTCGGGGTTTCCTGGCGGGGCATTACATTTGGTATCAGAGCCCATGTTGCAAACATTGGGATCTCTGGTGTCGCGTGTGCCCTCTATTTGTGTGAGGTGTATCGACCTTATGTGTATGCTTGTCCTCCTGTTGCATGTGAGTTATTGAGTAGACCTTGTCGAGTGTGTAACGTGTGTGTGTTCACACCTTGTTTTCGCCTTCTTGATGTTGGTGTTTGAGTGCTTATATGTGCATTGTGCTTATTGATGTCTTGGTCTACGATTACTCTAATTTTGATAGAGAGTCGTATGTACCTTCCCTTCTTGAGTGTTGTACTCTTTAGACTAATCCATTTGGATTGGTCCGTGCTTGTCTTGAATCTGAAAGTGCGAATTATGTTTGTTTAAAGATTATGATCTAGCTTAGTGTTGTCCACTTGAAGGACTAGTATGGCAATTATTGTATGCTTATTTTGTAGAAAATTGAATGATGATCACCATTCCTCTCTTCTTTCTGGAAATTAAAATGATTAGGATATGTGTAATTATCTTTGATTTGAGTTCCTTATTTGCAAGAGAGAAAAAGGGTGTGACTCCTTGAACCCTTGTATGAGCCTTATGTTGCTTATGTTTTTGGATTATTAAAAGGGCTTCGGGTTTAAAAATTTGTTTTGGTTATTGGGAGGAAACTGTATGTGCATGTTTAAAGAATTCTCCATGTGTATGTTGTAGGAGTAGCATGATTAAATTCTACCTTAGTAAGGTGCATTGATATGCGAATAGATGAATTATGTGAAACTGCTTGGTTGGTAGAAGAAGTATTATAAAGAGCATGTTATTGTAGCTTTGAGAGAGTACTAATGTGTTCCCTGAAAGATTGTCTTATGTGTTTTATTAAACCAGTTTGATTGAAGATTATTTTAGCAAATGCTCCATTGAACTCGCTATTGGGTATGTGGAATTACCTTAATGTGTTTAGGAAGTGCGAATGGAAAGCTTGTTTGATGTGCATGCATTAATATGTTTTAATTGGATAATAGCTCCTTGCTTATCTTGGATCGTAAAATGATCTTCTAATAGGTTGCAAATTACGACATGTGTCTATATTGTATTATCATTAAGTGAGTGTTCTTATGAGGTCTTGCATTATCGAAAGGATTGCTTCTCTTGATCTCTGTTTGGTTTGGAAAACTAGAACCTCCTGTTGCAACCAAGATTAATGGAAATGTTTGTTAGGTTGATTGTCATCCTTCTAAACGGTAGCGAAATGAAAACCATGTAATTAAATGATAGGCTTATAGTGAGAAATTTAATATTATAGCGTGATCATGTTTGATCTTGCGTTTTTTGTAGGAAATGGTTTGGTTATCAAACTCTCTTTCCCTTCTCTTTGCCTAATCGTGAGATTTTTATAGAAATGATATTAAGAGTGCATTGATTTTCATTGAATGCTTATAACCATGTGAAATTGTATGTTTGCTTTTGGCTTCATAGTGATAGATGAAAGTCTTAAGCTTTAGAAATGAATTTGCTTAGCTAGTAATTTAATTATGAATGCTTAGTGAGATTCGAGAAAGATGTAGGAATAATGATATTTCCTCATATAATTGTGAATTGTAATAATTTCAGTACTTGAATCTAGAGTAAACTTGATCCAGTTAATTATGTAAAAAGCGTAATTGGAATCTTCCTTGTATAGATGTTAGCGTACTGAAAAGTATTCCCCGTAATGTGACTAAACCAGTATTGGTGTTTTATGTGCTTTGTGAGAAACCAGTGTTTATCTTGTGTGCCCATGGGTTGGTGAAGTAATCAACCATGGAGGATATGTTGCTTATGAGTATGGGAAACCATACTGTTTATGTAATTTTGCTTATTTGTATCCCTACTGAGTACCAAACCTCGAGTTGTGGGTAACTCGGTATGTTAAGGGGTAGTATTCAAAGTGACCGTTCCTTGAATAGTATGGATTGGCGTGCGAGTAATGTCGACGTGAAGCGACTTTAGCTTCTCTACTTCGAGGAATGATATAGTTGTACTACTAAACTGTATCAAGGTGTACTCAATACTTTCCCTTTGATGAATCTATTTATAGGTTTATGTGTGTCAGCCTATTCCCTTCCTTATCTGAGCATATAGATGGTAGTTTTTGTGCATATTGTTGGATTCTATTGGAGTATCTGTTGCCTTGTCTTCTTGAGAGGCGTGTTATTGTTCTTACATAAGTTGCCAACTGGCCTGTGTTGGTAGACTTGTGGGAAGACCAGAGTCATGTATACCTCTGACTTACGGCGAGTATCCTTCTAGATACGTCGCTATGCGGGATGTGGCTTGTGCGTGCTTTTTCCGCGAGGTGCACTATCATGCGGGATACGTCCATTGTGTGTTTTCTCCACTTGGGGTATTGCCATGCCACGTGACGACGTGATGCGGGGTGATGTCGAGGTGCACACCGCCATGCCATGTGGATAGTGTGACTATGTCGCACCACATGATGAGCTACTGCAATAGCTAGTCAGTTGTTCCTTCCTTCCTCGTTGGTGGCTAGATGCTAGTCACACAGTGATGTTACGTGCAGTTGTGATATTCTTTATTTTTCTTGGGGATCAGCAATTTATTTTACTTTGACTTTGAAGGTTTAGCCACGATCTTGTGATCTTTTGCACTTTGATTTGGTGTTGCAATTCCGGATTATTTTCTTACCTTATTGTTGGAATTGATGATTTATTATCTTTATTCATCTGTGCTTTGGTGGCTGAACTGGTTTATTCTTATTGTTTTTGGATGCTGGTCTTGTGTCGAAATGTGAAATTCCTCTCCAAGGACGTATGATACGGAATTGGTAGAGTGTGTGCGAGGAAGTTGTTGTAGGGAACCGTGAGGATGGGGGTATATGAGGCTGTGATGCAGCTAGTATCCACTACCTACCTATGTGTGGTGACTATCTCTTGGAGGCTAACCACCTTGTACAACAAGGGATATTCACAAAGGTCTTGTATGGAAGGTAGCACCGCTATGGTGTGCCTAGCACCATCGAGCCTTTGAGCGAGATATTGGATATTTATGATCATATTGTTGTTATGAGATCAGGCATAGAGATGCTGATCGTGCATGTTATCATTGACCGAGCATTAGACATGCTCACATGTGGCCTTTTCTGTTATGCATTCCAATCATGTGGATGGTTATTATTTGTATCATGGAGTAAATTGTGTTAGCTTGTCGCTATGTTATGGGACATAGTCTTTGGAAAGGTTTTCTTATGCCTGGCAAGTGTAACCAATTGAGTTATTTATGTTGCTCTTATTTCATGAAAGTTGATTTGGTTATAGAAATTGATATTTTGAGCTAGTTCTATGTTATTAAATTTTATGATAAAGATGGATTGGTAAAGGAAATTGATCTTATGGCATGTTTTTCTGTCATTTTTGATCGATGATTATGGTAATTGTTGTTTACCTCTTTAAAATGCTTTAATTTGATGTTACGAAAGGAAGAAAATTCTTGGTTCTTTGCTATGATTGTGGATAATTCCTAGAATATTCTAAGGAATGTATGGTTTTAGATGTATTTGGCCAATGGATAATGGCGTTTGTAAAGGATTTTGCGATTATATTTCATTTATTATGGAAAGTTTTCTATGTGCAATTTGATCTTTGTTGAATGAGTTTCAGGGCTGATGCGTACGACATGTTCTTCACCTAGCCTTACGACTTCCAGGAGTAAGTCGGAACCTAGGGGGGGAGAATGTAGTACCCCTACCCTAGTCTATTTCTAACCTTGGTTTAATCTGGATTAGTTATCGTAATATTATGATTAATGTCAGATGTTGAGTTTATGCATAGCTATTGATGTGGTTTTCTCACTAGTTTTATGCTAGTTGTTTAGTGTTCTTATTTCATGGTATTCATCGAGCTAACGCATTCATTAAGTTATTATATATGTATGCATGTATGATCGTTGGTTGCAGGAGATTTCAGGTACGAAGTCGCATGAGTGCGAGGTTCGTCGTCACCTGGTTTTGCAGGTTTGAGCATACCTTTTTAAGCCTTAGAGTTGGTTTAGGTGGTCGTCAGACCCTAGTCGACCTTAGTCGTGCTCTAGTGAGCATCGTCAGTCGTCGTCGGTAATCCCTTCTTGCTTGGGTTTGCGAGTCGTCTGTTTGGTTGACTTCCTCGGTTTGCGTGTCTGGTGTGTTTGGTTAAATGGATTAAATTTGTTGAGAATTTATGCGTTAGTGCATTGATGATTAATGGATTAATTAATCTGGTTTCCGTTAGGCGATTTTCATTGATATTGATTGCTCGTTTTTAAATTGAAAGTAAATCCGATTAAATGTCTGTTTTCGAATATTTAATGCATTTTATATATGCTGTTGAAAAAGGAAAACTGTGTATTTAATCGCAATGGATTAATTGTATTCTGTGGCTTCTGTTATTGAAAGGATAAATTTAATTGATTGAAGAAATCGATTTTTGAATTAAAGAGCAAGTTAAATTGTTGATTATAATAAAAAAAATATTAAATTTTGTGAATTATTTTGTAAATAAAAGATTTTATTCCAAAAAATGGAATTTTTGGGTCAACTCCTCCATATTACCAAATTTGGGAAATTGGAAGGAGGAACAATTTTGGAGAAGATTTTTGGGGAATGAAAATTGGAGGATTTTGGGAGCTGAAGATTTGGGCTCTCCTTCAGCCATGCCAGGATCGCGAGATCAGGTAGGATTTATCTCTCAATTTTAGTTATTGTGTTTAAATGGATCCTGTTGGCTCAATATGAGTCTGTGTTGAAAGATTGGGTGGGGTTGGGAGAACTTACCATGCTGGAAACCATATTGTAAATCTCTTTATTGGACTGTGTTTTATCATGATGGGGTTTGCTGTGTTAAAAGAGAATTTATATGTTTTTTTTAATGAACTGTGCGTTCATTTTAGTTCGGACTGTGTTTTTTATGCAAAATGAAATCATTTATTTATTTTATTAATCGAACTGTGTGTTCGAAGAGGATTTTATGCTTGAAATCGAGCTCGGCGAAAAATTCATTAAACCCGAACTGGGCGTTTGTGTTGGTTTCCGAACTGTGCGTTCAAATGGAATTTAAAATGTTTTTTTTTGTTTTGGGCGGTGTGTGTTTGTTTAAAACCCTGTGTTTTGGGGTTGGAGGGCGGGGAGCGGAGCTCCACCCGCTCCTCCCCTCTCCCCCTACGCGTTCCCCCCCTTCTCCACCTTCACCGTCCCCCGGTGGCTCGCGCGTGAGCGTTGCCTGCGGCTCACGGCGGTGGCCGCAGGGGCCGCGGTGGCCGCAGGGCGCCGTGGGCTTGCGGGCACCACCGTGAGCGCCGCCGCGTGCTTCCTCTGCGGCTAGGGTTAGGGCACGGCCCGCCCTAGCCTCCAGAATTTAAATGCATTTTTTTTTTTTTTGTTGTTTAAACGTAATTTATAATCGTTTTGTTATAATGTATTTTGGGTTAGTATAAAAAAAAAAAAAGAAAGCATATGATATTTATATCATTTTAATGAGAAGTTGTTTTTTTTATGTTAAGTTTAATTAGTTCTTGATTAAGATTAAGGTGGCATTAATCGTGATTGATGTAAACTTGATATTGATTAATTATATAATGGAGTTTATAGGTGAATTAAACATTCAATTTCATTTCATGATTTGTGCACCTCGTCTAATTAAGTTCTACAACTGTTTTTCGCAATTAAATATTGTTGTTTATAATCTTACTGATCTTGGAGTTGTAAATCTAGATCTTACCTTCTAGCTGTTTAGAGCACTTGGCTAACTGAAGTAGTATTGTTTAAAGATAATAGAGAAAAATATATTATCGGAAGATCGTTGAAATACGATATTGAAGAGGTCGGTTTTAGACCAGTGTGCTAATGATGTTTCTTTGTTGGAGATTAAATGTCTTATTCAGTTGATTAATGGTTGTCTGAATTTTATTAATACGAATTGGTTAAAAACTCATTATGGCTTATATGTCTGTTTATGCTTTGAATTTTAACGAGTTAGAAAACCAAGAACGACTTATCCCTTGACAAGGTAGATAACTGTAATATGTTTTTAGAACATGTAGAGAACTTGATCGATTTTAATGATTAAATCAATTTGAGGAATATTGTCCTTTCTGATTATTGCCGTGCGAGTTTAATTTCTGTATCCGCTTTAATTTATGAAATGACATGTTTTTCTTTGTTTAAAAGGACCCTGTCGTATGGATGATTTGGTGTTCCTGTTTTAGTCCTCGATTTTCGAGTTGACTGTTGTGTTGTGATGTTGTCATAATTGGTCATATCCTCTTTGAGTGAGTCGAATAATGATTCGTGGTTAACCTTAGTTGTCAGGTATCTAGATTAGAGTACCGTCAGTAAGTGATTACCGTTGGGTCGTGTTTGACCAGATGATTGTTCTTCTTCTTGAACTCCGTTCGTCTTACCATGTGTATTCCGTGGTTTGAGTTCGTTTGAGTCAGTCTAGTGTCGTATGGGAAAGTGGCTTTCGATTGGGGGCCGTGCCCAAAGTGGCTGCTGGGTAACCCGTCGAAAGTGAGTCTAATAAGTGATAACCTAAGTAGATTAGAAAATAATCTTTAAATAAGATAATGTGCCTCACACATGGGACGAATGCTATCATAGATTCGGCATGCTGTGAGAAGGCCTGAAATGGCAAACCATCTTCCTTGTCTTCACGAGAGGATGCGTGGGTCCACATGAGGCTTGGATGGGCCAGAAGTTCGGATTAGGTTGCCAGGGTTACCAGTGCATGGGCCGGGACCTATGAAGACTTGCCATGGTATCCATACCAGGTCGTGTGATGACACTTGTCCCTACGTTCACTAGTGTGTTGTCGTTTTGTCCTATTTTGAGTACCTTTGAGAGTCGTCCTTTGTCCCTGCCCTTGTGAGTGTCGGTTTCATGTTAGACCCTTGGGTGGTGATGGTTCAGTTTATGGATGCTCTCATGGACTCTTATGTTATTAGCTTTGATTATGTTCAGCTGGATCCTGTTCCTTGTAAGGATCGTTTATGTATTTATTGACCGATGTGGTCGCTTGTATAATGTTTATGTATCGCCTTGATGGCTGGATTGTATAGTGTAACCTCTTGTACTCTTAACCTTATTATTTATCTGAGGGGGTCTTGCAGTTGAGCAGACCCGGAGATGTAGCCCTTTAGGGGTGAACTCCGAGATCACTATGGTGTTATGTGATGCGTTCTTTTATGTCTCTTATTTCAGCTTTATCATGTATGATTAATTTATGTAAAATGGTTAAGTGGATAATTGGAATTAACTTTAAATGCTTATATTCAATTCTATCTTGAATGCCATGTAGATCGAATGCATAATTGGTTGAGATGCGATTTATCGTAATGCATGTGTGAAATCGTCCTTTTAATGCAATAAGTTGGAATATGGATTAATGTAACTTAGAGTAATGAATTATGCTCAGTTGATGTTAAGTAATTTAAATATGCTTGGAAAGACCTCTTTTGTTAAGATGAAATCCTAGTGCATTAGAATGTCAGATGTATGGGTTGTAATTTTAAATGAAAGGCTTGAATGAGAATCATGAATGGATCTTAATGATGAATCCTTGCTTGTGATTTATATTTCTATCTTTGAAATAAATTATCCTGATTATGAATTATCTCATTATTAAGATTTTCAGCGTAATGGATTAATGGTGTGAGTTAAATGAATTGTGAATTAAGTAATCTCGTTGGGAAACTCTTTAGGAGTTAATGGAAGTCTTCCGCTATGTAATCTGAATCTTTGTTATCATGTTGCATCTTATGTGTTGTATCTTTAAAAAAAAAAATTTGCACTCCATTCTTGTGTTATTTTAGCTTATCCCTTCGGGGTTTCCTGGCGGGGCATTACAGTAACAATGCCTAAAATGAAAATGAGATGGGATGATTAGTGCTCCAAACTGGGGGATATTTATAGGATTTCCATGGCCACGAGTGAGGTGGTAGGAATCAATGGTCAAGATTGAGTTTGAATATATCAATGGTGAAACTGGAGGAGATTGGAAAAGAGGTTGGAGGAAAGGGGACATTTGTCATCTCTATGGTGACAAGTGTCAAGAATCTTTTCTCATGAGAGGGCAAGTGTCTAAGGAAAGGGGACATGTGGCCCAAGAATGTTATGTGTCTCAAGGGAAGAGTATCCACACCATAGGAGGTTAGGATGCATATGGATAGTTTGAATTTAAAAATTCAAATAATAGGAGAAGACTAATTAACTTTTAACAACTCATAAATTGATTTGTTTTAACTAATTAGAAGATTAGAAGAAATGAATTTAAATGGGGAGGGATTAATTAATTTGAATTAATTAATCAAAGGGGACTATTGAAATGAACCTATTAAATAAATCCTTAGATTTATTAATATATAGATGAGTGGGAGAATTTAATCAAATTATTTAATGAATTCAATTAACTTGGTAAGGAGGATTAATTAAATAATTGCTTATTTAATTAACTATCTGCAGACCATTTTTAGGTGTATACATTTTTACCCTCTTTGAAGCGACGTGTGATGACACGTTGATTCAAAGAATAATCTCATTTTTATGATGATATTGGTTCGATAGGATGCCCTAGCTATTGATTGATAGATTGCGGTATGATGGTGCTCCCTCGGGAGATCAATTGAGATAATTGACCTATGGAGTTTTGCAATTTTTTACAAAATTGATATCTCGATTAGAAATAATTTGATTTCTACAACTGTGTTTGATGAAAATGCAAGTTCTACAATCATGGTGATGTGGTTCTTTGTTATTGATAAAGATTGATTGGTTAGATTCATAAGATTGAGATTCAGTCAGGTTTCAGGAAGGACACCTCCTATATAAGACAAAGATGATCAAAGTGTCTAGTTTCAAGAATGATATATCCTATATAAGACATGATCAGAACGTCTAGTTTCAGGAAAGATACATCCTATATAAGACATGATAAAATAGATGAGATGTGATCGATTGATAGAAGATAAGGTTGATTAGATAAAGAACTAACAGTTTGTTGATATCAAGTTAAAGGAAGATTCATATATGCTGATGTTGGTTCTGTTGAGAGGGTAGCATAAGATTTTCGTTGGGTCTATAATATCTAGAGAGATATGAGTCATCAGTTTGATTGTGTATACACTTATGATGATACCTTGATGATTCCTATGATAGATTTAACCTTGGATAAAATGAGCATGCGGGATCCCATGCAAGAATGAAATGCAAGCTATGACCGAACCAGTCACTAGATTATTGTATTTTTGTCATCATTGAGCTCTTGAAATGTGGAAAGTGAGTGCAAATATTGATGGTAGAATTAAACTATGATGAATTGAGCACTTCCTTCATAAGTTTTGATATGGCAATTTAGCACAAGCATCGAGGTATAATTGAACTAACATGACCTGAGTGTTCCTTGCATAAAACAGATAGTATTAACCATTTCAATATGCAAATTAGAAATGTCTTTGATGATACTCCTATGATAATATCCTGAGACAAATTTGGACATATTAATGATTAATTTATAGACAACAGACAAAAAAATATCATGTTCCTTCATTGTTCCTCTAGTCAAAGACATCCTGGAGTCACTCAAAAATCATGATAGAAAAAATTAAGATAAAAATGTTGAACAATCATGTTAAAATCATTATCCAAAAGATATCATCCATGGAAAAGTGTGTGAATGTTCTTATACTAACTTTGTGATAAGTTGATGGTTGATAATTTGATCTTGTGTTCAATGTTGGATATGTCTCAGTTTTCTTTTCATAAGGGTTGTTTAACTGTTGTTCTACCTATTTGATTAAGCTCAAAATGATCAAGAATTTTGCTCTTAGCTAGGTGTAGGATTTTATGCCAAGACTAGAAACAAAGTTGTTATGATATAATCAATGATCCAAACCATGGCAAGAGATTAGCTGGGATGCCTGCGTATGTACAAAGGTTTCATTTTGGATATGAGCAGCGCTGAATGAATGCAAGAGGAATGATGCATGAACTAATAGATGGAAAATCTAGCAGACAGATAGCGCCCATTTGCTAGGTTTTCACCATCTCTTTTTTTTGCACTTTTTCTCATATTTGATTTTCTACTTTTTCACCTTTTTTTTATTCTTTTTTATTTTTCTTCTTTTTCAGTATTTTTGATTTTCTACTTTTTTAGACATAAAATTTCTTCAGATGCATGCTATTAATGGGTTCATTGAGCTGATCTCCATCCTCTGTTGATAGCTAATATGCTTCTGATCCAAATAGTGTTGTGACCACAAATGGACCTAACCAGTTTGGTTCAAACTTTCCTTTCTTTTCTCGGTCTGACTGGTTGCATGGATTTTCCTTTAGCACTAGTTCCCCAACTTGAAAGACTCATGGTTTGACCCTTTGATTATAACTTGGGTACATTTTTTGCTAATATACCTTTAAATGATAAAAGGCATTTTGTCTTCGTTTGTGGATTAATTCTAACTCTTGTAATCTAGATACTCGTTCTTCATTTGGGATGAGACCTTTTAATGATACTCGTAGATAAGGTATCTCTACTTCTATTGCCAATATTTCTTCTAATCCATAAACAAGAGAGAAAGGTGTGGAACCTATTGGTGTATGGATACTGGTACAGTAGGCCCATAGAGAAGGGTTTAACTGAATATGTCAATATCTTCCAGCATCATTCACTATCTTTTTGAGGATTTTTAAAATAGTTTTGTTTGATGCTTCTACTTGCCCATTTCCTTATGGATAGTAGGGTGTGGAGAATCTGTGTTGGATCTTGAATTTCTCACATAGCTCTCGTACATCATGATTCTTGAATGATCACCCATTATCAGCGATAATGGTAGTTGGTATTCCATAGCGACATATGATGTAGTTCAAGATCAATGCATCAATTTGTTTTCCTATGATATTTGTGAGAGGTACTACCTCAATCCATTTTGTGAAATATTTTGTAGCTACAAGGATGAATTTGTGACCATTAGATGAAGAAAGGTTTATCTTTCCTACTAGATCAAGACCCCATTGGTAGAGAGGCCAAGATGTTGCCAAACCATGAAGTTCTTGTGCTAGTGCATGAATCAAATTCCCATGGATCTGACATTGTTTGCATGTTCTATCTATCTAAAAATAATCTCATTCCATAGTTGGCCAATAATAGACCAAGCGTATGAGTTTTTTTTAAAGGGTAAGATCACTTGAATGGGTGCCACCCATGCCATTATGGACTTCAAGTAAGGCCTTCTCAGATTCTTTTTGTTTGAGACATCTTAAAAGAGTACTATCTAGACCTCATTTAAATAGGGTATCCATGACAAAAGTAAAATGGGAGGATTGGTGAATAAAGTTTCTCTTTTGATTTTTCAATAAGTCAGGGGGGAAGATATTATCTTTTAGGTTTGGGTAAGTTTGGTCATAACGGGAGGAATCATGCCCTATAAGGTGACAGATAGTTTGGGAATCAGGACAATTATGAGCATAGTAAAACAACTCTTCCACCAGAAATTCATAACGTTGTTCATTTTCCTGTGTTTGAAGGAGAGAAGCAAGTGTAGCCATGACCTCTACTACTTTGTTGTCATTCCTTGGAATCTGCTGAAAAGTTATTTCTACAACTATTTCTTGATATCATCAACCATCTTTTTATAAGGCATTAACTTTTTGTCCTTTATTTGATAATTGTCATTAATTTGATTGATAATGATCTGCGAGTCTCCAAAGACTTGAAGTTGTGCAATATTCCATTCTATAGCCATTTTGATACCTATTACCAAAGTTGTTTACTCTGTTGTGTTGTTGGTACATGGAAAGCTTAATTTGTATGTGTTTGGAATTGTATGACCTTGTGGTGTGATGAATAGAATACCTGCTCCTCATCCATGTTGTGTTCCATTATTGATGCTTTCTCTTGGACTGATATTTGGGTGATGTATTGTAAGATATGGACTGAACCCTAGAATGTTTGCATATGAACAAGTAGAATTGATTTGCCATCTTTTAAAAGGTTCCAAATATTTTTGCCTTGCTAGTTTTGATAGAGAGGTTGCTGGATATAGATCAGTTGTGCCAATGATAACTGCCTTTGTTGGTTCGATCAGTATAAATGACCTCTCTTGATAAAATTTAGGTAAGGTGTCAAACCTCCCATCTTTCAACACCTCGAGGAGGTTTTCACCATTAGATGCATCCTTTCTTTTTACTTTTTCCTGATCTAATGTTGTCAAGAAGTGTTTTTCAACATTAGACTTGATATTCTTTTTGTTCTTTTCACTTTTGCGACTAGGAGATTTGGCACCCACTTGACTAGAAGATGCATCGTTGAAATTTATGGTGAGAGTTGTTATAGGTTCGATTGCATTAGGATATACAGATATGGCATGGTCATTCAGAAATCTATCAATGGTGATATGTCCTTCATTTTCCAAGTCCATAGGTTCAAGAGGGATTAAGGATAAAGGATCCTCATGTTGAATTATGTCAAAGATATTAGGGGTCATGTTAGAGATATCAGAGCTTTCGATATGTATTTCCATGTCTATAATGATACTCTTGTTAGAATGACCTCTCACAATAAGTTCTTGATCATCCTCGATTAAGTCCAAGTCAGCTAACTGTGATTCTAATTCAGGTGAACTAGTTCCTCAACTCCTTCATCTCCTTCAAAGCAATTTTCTTCAGTTGATTCTTCAGAGTGATAGGAATCCCATTCCCATTCATCAAAGTCTATATCACTTGCATCCTGCAATCTACAGATTTGTTCATATAGTATTTGATTTGTTTCTTCAACTTTTGTTGCTATATCTTTTCTTCTTTCATATTCAACTTCTTCTGGTTTGGGATTGAGTTCTGTCAACTTTGCTTTGAGCTCTCCTTGACTTATATTATCTCCTTTCTTGTTTTAATTGAGATTTAATGTAATGCCCCACCAGGAACCCTAAAGGATAGCAACACAACACGGCAACTAAAAGGCGCAGTAAATTTTTTTTTAAGATTAAGGGAAATAATCATAACTTTGCTCAATAATTAACATAAGCGGAAGACTAACATTACATCCTAAAGGGTTACCAATGAAGATTACTTCAAAATAAAAACCACATCACAATATTAATCCAATCTTCCATTTAAATTAAGGAAAGCTAATAACGATAAAATAATTCATATTCATAAATTGATCTCCAAAGGGTAGGCTTACAGAATTACAACATACATACTTCCAAAGATTCATTTATACAAATAGGAAAGATAACTGAAACAATATACATCCCATGACTTAAATTACAATATTCCATAAAATTACATGGCTTCCATAGAACAATAAATTACAAAGGTTACAAGTTGATGATACAATGACCACACGGCCTCAAAGTACAAATCAAGAATATAAGTGCTACAAGAAGCAAGAACCAAGATGCACCGGTGAAGCCAATCCTCGCGTGAAGGTAGGAACAAGGTATCCGATGGGAAGTGGCACTACCACCCGACCATGTGATCCCCAAAATGGAACCACCCCACCGTGCTAGGAGATAGCAGACGACCCTCAAGCAAGCAAGAAAAGTACAACAGTACACATGACTCCGCAGTACACAAGTGACTCGACTCACAAAACACTAGCGACCCTAGAGAGAGAGTGTCATCACATGGCTTAACATGGTTACCCTAGGAAGGTCTCCATAGGTCCCGGCCCCCATCATGGGTTATCCTGGTAACCTCTCCCAAACCCCCGGCTCCATCTAAGCATCATGCGGACCCTACCATCCTTTCGTGAAGACAAGGTGGTAGGTTTGCCATTCCAGGCCTTCCCAAATGCCTTGAGCCTATACAAGCACTCAACCGTGTACGGGGTGCATTATCTTAATTAAATTAATAACTACCCACCCCCTAAACAATTATTAGGTTATCACTTAATAGCTGACTTTCGAGGGGTTATCCTGCCATCCACTTTGGGTGCGGCCCCCGCCCGAAAGCCACTCTCTCTACTAGGTCACTAACTGGATATGACTATCTATGAGAACTCTATGGTGGACTAACAACCATCAATTATCCAGACATAACACAGGTGGAGGACTCACAGTCACAAACCCAGAGTTAACCATAAGGGACATAACACATAAAAGCCCACTTCCTCAAGGTTTGAACATCGACACCTGACCAAGGGTAAACATCGACAACATAATGACAGTTTTAAACATAATGCGACGACATTAAAACAACTAGACTACAATTCTAAAAACACCACAAGCAATCTTTCTTGAGCAGTCAACATTTAATCAAATTAGACAAAGGTATACAAGCCGTTATAAAATAATTCCAAAACAACATCTATTTGACGAATACAATCATCATACAATTATTTTATAATACTTGCATAACAAACACTAACATTAAATTTAATCCGACTTTCCTTAATTCCAACATTACTACTAACCCCTAAATCATTTTATTTATTTTCACGACACCAAGCAATTAATCCTCATTACTAAAATAGAAGAATTATTAAATAATCTCAACATCATTACAACTACAATTAACATATTTTATTATTTAATATTAAATAATAACATATTGTTATTATTGTTAAAATAACAATATATTATTGCTTAATACTAAACACGAAATAACGCTTATTGAATTTATTAAAAACCACTAACATAATATTATTATTTAATATTAAATGATAACATATTATTACTTTTATTAAAATAACAATATCTTATCACGTAATATTAAACATAATATAACACTAACCATTTTATTTACCACTAATATAACAATTAACATTTTCGTTTCCTTTTTTTTTTAAACCAAAAAAAAACATTAATAAAAAAACAATTTTAAACACCCTGTGGGGCCCCCACATACCCACTGCAGCAAGCGCTGCCTTTCCCAAACTGGGAAATGCAGCGAGCTGCATTCCCAGCTTGGGGAAAGCAGCGCTGCTGCATTTCCCACGCTGGGTATTGCCGCGAGCAGGGAGGGAAGGGAAGGAAAGGGGGGTACGTGGCTGGGTCGAGCCCAGCTCCCCGCCACCGCCCCCAATACAGTTAATTTCGAATTTAAACAATTTTTTTTTGGTTAATCAATAGTTCAAAGACTCATTTTTAATTAAAAACACCAGAGGTTAAAGGAAACAAAACTAAAGACACAGACAGAGGCAAATATCTCTGTTAAACAAAAATTAAAAATTAATTTTCCAGCCACAACATTCAACCAAACGAAAACAAATAAAAACCAATTTTCTAGTCATTAATATTGCTAATTTTTTTACTAGCAATAACCAAATCCTCTGAGACAAAACAGGGGGAATAAACTTCCATCCAAAACAACCTAGTTGGCTCTAAAAATTTAATTAAATGAGAATACTCTTAATCCCCAAACCCCAATTGAATCTATTTGCTCCCAATCAAGCATGAACAAAGAAATTTAACTCATAACCATCATTTTTAAAACTGGAAATTTCTAGGGAGAGGTATTATGAATGCTTGGCAAAATTTTGCCAGCATAACACTACCAAAACCCATCAAAATTCCTAATTACAAACAGCATGATAAACCAAGAAATTTCTTGCATAGCAAAGATGAAACAATATAAATTCAGTTAAGGAAACTACATGGAGAGAAATTAAGTTTGAATTGATAACAAAATGGTAGAATTCTCCTTCCACAACCCATGACAAACAAACACCCAACACCCACAATTCCCAATTCAAGATTTTAAACAATTAACAGCAAATGGGAAGAAAGCAATGATTTTTTTTTTTGCAATAAGCAAGGATTCAACCAACCTTTATGATTTCCAAGAAAGAATGGTATGCTTCAGCAAGAATCCCAGCTGGTTCACACCCAAATCCACCCTTCAAGCAAATTTTCCAAAATTTCTTTCTCCTCCTCCAAAATAAGCATAACCCCCAAAATCTCCTCCAAAATGGTTTAGTAAGAAAAATCTCTTAACCTAATTTTCTAGGTTGCCCAAAATTTCTATTTTAAAAAAAAACATTAAAATTCCCCATTGACTTTCTTTTCTTTTTTCTATTTTTCCTTTTTCATATTTCTCAAAACAAATAAATGAAAAATTCCCTCTTTTTGAAAATTAGATTTTCATAAGTAGCAATTAAATCAATTTTTCTACTAAATAGGAAAGCAATGAGTTAACTTAATTTGCATATATTTAAAAGCAATTAACTAATCTATTCTATTTCTTTCGTTGGATCTAAACACGATTACTTTGCCAATATAAGCAACTAAAAATTAAAATCTAATAAACTAATCAATTACGCTTGATTCAAGGCATAAGGCATAATAAGGAATGAATCGCTCAAGTCAACAATAATGACAACTTAAACTTAAATAATTAACCGAACCACCAAGGCACGCAAATCGAGGAAAAGTAAAAAGACTCGAAATTCAGACAAAAGGGATGAACGACCGACTGACGACACTCACAATAACAGACTGAGGTAAGGACTAGGGTCAAAAGCTATCTCCTCCACTCCCATCGGACATATAAGGCACACTCAGACCTGTGAAGCCAGGTGGAGACGATACCCCGTACCTACCCGGTACTTGTACCTGCAATAGCCTGCATCACCGAAGCACACATACATGCATATAGATATAGAATACACGACACGCACACCGATGAAGGAGAATCGCAACGTTCCCTGTCTCATCGAAATGAGTGAAGGAAAATCGTCCCCTTGCATCCAATACAATAGCAAACACGCAACATATATATGACACATCACCTAGATAAAGTAAAATGTCAGTACGAGCAATAATCCATGAAACACTAGAAATCACCAATACTGAAATACTGAAAGTAACTCATGCATCCAATATCCAGATAAACATGATATAATATCAATTATGTCTGCAAAATGACGAGCAATAAAGTGCCAACTGAATAGTAAACTGAAACACAAAATCAGTCTAATAAGTCCGATCAAAACGGGGTACTACATTTAATGTTGTTTGAGAGGTGCTTTAAGTTTGTTTGTCTTGTTGAGTTGAAGCTTGTTTCTTTTCCCATTTCATGTTTGCTGGTGTTTGTTGCTTATCTAATGTTTCTTCTCTTTCAATTGCTAGTTGTTCTAGTCTGTTTTCATATTCCTCTTATTGTTGGCTAAAAGATGTGTCTTCTGGTAAAGTAATTTGTCCATACCCTAAGCCTGCTTTGTCAATAGCCTATTGAGTATGAGGTTGAATAGGTTCTGAGATACCTTCTTTTCTTTTTCATATAGGACCTGTCACAGTGTATCCCATTTTTCTGAGAATGTTAAATCCTTTTCCATACTTTTCTATAGGTATGTGGACATTGTTGATCTTTTGTTGAAATTCTTCATCCTTGTATAGCCACTATAGCAAATCTTTGTCTTTTGTTTCCTCTGATAAGGTTCCAGCACTAACAAATGCTCCATAAAATATCGGAAGATATTTTACAATTGGTTATTGTTTAGAGTTTGATGGTTTTCCAAAGGATTTAGGATAAAGTGGTAATTGTGATATTGAATATTCTTTGTTCCCTCAATCTCTTAGCTGCATTTATTTTTCCATACTTGATATAATAGAGGCAAATGTTTGTTCCTTAGATTGTATGTTCAAAGATGATGCCTCCCTATTATGAGGAATAATGACTTCTTGAACTGGTTTAAGATTACTACAATACTGAAATGGATTTGAATTTGTTGAGATCATGATTTCCTGCCCACTATAGGGAAACTTTAAGCACTGATGGTATGTTGATAGAACTACTTGTATGTCATGTATCTAGGGTCTTCCCAAGAGTATGTTGTATGATAAGTCCAAGTCTAGAACTTGGCATGTTGTGTCTTTCTGTAAAGGTCCCACTCTAATGGGTAATACCATAATTCCTTTAGAGGAACATTCTTCTTCATCATATGCCTTGAATGTGATCATTTTCAGGGGATCAACTGCATATTCTGAATAACCTAGAGCATGGACAAGACTCAAAGAGAAAATGTTCAAGCCAACTCCCCCATCTATTAGGATACGTTTAACGAGCGTTCTATGAATGATGACTTAGATTTGCAAAGAAGCATTATGAGGATGTTGCAATGAATTTATGCTTGGATGTGAAGGAGATGAGCTTTGAATAGGATCCTCTGAAATAGGCTTGATGTGTATATTGTCTGGTGAGGATGCTATGAAAGATTCTTGCAATTCTTCAAGAGGTGTAGGAATAGATTCCTTTGGAGAGTCAATTTTCTTATGGAGGGATGAACCATTACTAGACATAGGTGCACAACTTTGATATTTCTCAGCCAAATGCTTTAGGGATATCTTTAAGAGTTGCATAAAAGAACCACCTTTCTTTGGAGATGTATTTGAATCCTTTTAACGTTTTGACATAGTTGGATTTTGATTTTGGACTTGTTTGATTTCTTTGATATATTATCTTGTTACTTGTATTTTGCATTGGTATTCCATGTTTCTATGATCTTCAACTATTTTAAATATTTTTGTTTCCATTTCAGGGGTTCGATTGTCCAAAAGTTTTTTCGATAAGTGATCAACTATCAATGTAAATGTGATAGCATGATATGACATGAAAAGATGATTCAAGTGTTTAAAAGTTTGCAAGTTTTTTGATCATCAGTTTTGGAGTGCAATGATGATGATCTGATAAAAACCAAGTCTAGTAGGAATGATATATCATGCGATGTGGGACAAGATTATCCTGACCAAACATTGTAGTTTCATGACAAAGGATGATAGATCTTGATGAGAAACTATGAGTGATCAGTTTATCAAAGAGGGTGATAAGGCACTTTGGGATGTTTAGATCTTGAACTTGTTGAATGTGAGAACTTGAAAATCTTGAGGTGTTCATTTCTAAAGTCTGATTTGATAGATGATAACTTGACCAAGTGAACAAAGAAGACAATCTAAGCACAAAATGATAGATGATAGGTGTTTTTTGTCACTGCAAATTGACCGAGCAAATATAAAAAATTGAAAAAGATGCGCAAGAAGACAGTTCTAGACCAACAAAGACAAAAATTCTTACGATAGTTTAAGCAGCCTCATACAACAATACATATAAGCCCATACGACAAATAAGAAATTTCATATCACAAAGCTCAGGCTCGTACGAAAATTCCCCCTAAGCCAAATGATAAATAAAATGTCTCGTACAACACAACTTAATAAGCCATATGACAAAACACTTTATGCTAATAGGCTCATACAACAATTTTTACTGGCTCATACAGCAAACTATATTCCTTGTACGATAGAGAACAAAATAGAGAAAAATTTGTTTGTTTGGCTGAATTTTGACCAATGAAGTCTGATGTTTTGCTTCTATTTTCTAGTTTTAAATGTTTGGTTTTTAGATTTAGGGACGAATATATAGCAAACACAACCACTGAGTCTCATACAATGGATTCTCAAAGTCGTATTATACGACTCCAAACGCTATTGGGGGCATGATATGGCAAGTGTCCTGGGAGAGTTACTATCTCTCTTGCACAAAGATTATCACCCTTTTGAAGGTGAATCGGGTAGCTTCTAATTTAACTGGAACTAGTAAAGGATCCATTCGACACATCAGGGTATAATACTCAATTAAGAGGTCTCCCAGCCTTAAAAACCAAGGTTTGATATACCTGAAGGTATGGAGGAGAGCTATTCCCAATCACTATCATTGACTTGATTTTCAACAAATCACAATTATTTTATAGTGGGTTAGATTACTTGGCATTAGCTGTTCCCACTTAGGTCCTTCCCCTCTCACCGACCTTAATGGCTAAGAGTTAGTAGCTCCTCGGGAGGACAAACCTGCTAAAGAAATGCACTAATGAAAGCAAAGGATGAGTCTAGCTTTCTGATCACCTAAGAAAGGTGAGAGCATACTTGCATATCATCAAAACACATAAAACATGATTATTCATTTCCATTACCAAAAACAAGTGTGCCTAGAAAGATTTAAGAAAATACACAAAGTTTTGTTGAATTCTTTTAGGCAACCTACAAAATAGATGTATTAATAGTCATGATGTGTTTTTATGCAATGAGTCTTTGACAAGCGTAATTTTTGACAATCGTCCTACAAAAACCAGTTAGGCTATCAAAAAACTCACAAACAGACAAAGGTTAGCATTAGTAATAATCAAATCAAAGCATGAAACCCCCAAAATGAAGTCTATTATAAAAACACGGAAGCAGAATGTCCTATGACACAATTTACCTATTCATATGAGAATCTTTCTGAGATCGTACGAGTGCAGAAGCAGGCTCGTATGACAAATCAAAATCTCGTACAAGTAATAAAGAATTATCTTCCAAGTTCACAAAGGAGCTAGTACGAGCCAAAAAAGGAACTATGCGAGATTCTGATTCCAACCCAACTAGAAATGAAGATTTGATGATGCTTGAGAGGTCAAAAATGAGATTTTCAGCCCCACGGTGGGTGTGAAAATGTCATACCTATGAAGTATGATACCTGCAGCTACAACACAAAACACTCAATAGATCATTACAAGCATGGTTAGCAAATTTAAAACAAAGAAAGATAAAATCATGGCAAAGCGATCTATCGCCTCCTAAGAGGTGCGAGTGTGGATATTCTCTCAAGTCTGGATAAGCAAATTCCAGTGACTTGATGACACCTACATGGAGGATTTGAAATGATAATGATGCAATTAAGCTAGAAAAGAGAATGTTTAAGCTGCATGATTCAACAATTATGCTAGAAAATGATCAAATTAAGCTAGATCGAAGATGCAATTGCCTATAATAACAGTGCTCAAATAATATGCTAAGAGATATTATGCCTATAGTAACAATGCCTAGAATTAAAATGAGATGGGATGATTAGTGCTTCAAACTGGGGGATATTTATATGATTTCCAAGGCCATGGGTGAGGTGACAGGAATGAACAGTCAAGATTGATTGTGGAGATATCAATGGTGAAATTGAAGGAGGTTGGAAAAGAGGTTGGAGGAAAGGGGACATTTGTCATCTCTAGGGTGACAAGTGTCAAGAAGCTTTACTCATGAGAGGGCAAGTGTCTATGGAAAGGGGACATGTTGCCCAAGAATGCCATGTGTCTCAAGGGAAGAGTATCCACACCATAGGAGGTTAGGATGCATGTGGGTAATTTGAATTTAAAAATTCAAATAATAGGAGAAGACAAATTAACTTTCAACAACTCATAAATTGATTTGTTTTAATTAATTAGAAGATTAGAAGAAATAAATTTAAATGGGGTAGGATTAATTAATTTGAATATATTAATCAAAGGGGACTATTTAAATGAACCTATTAAATAGATCCTTAGATTTATTAATAAGTAGATGAGTGGGAGAATTTAATCAAATTGTTTAATGAATTCAATTAATTTAGGAAGGAGGATTAATTAAATAATTTCTTATTTAATTAACTATTTTCAGACCATTTTTAGGTGAATACAGTAGACACATAAAAATTTCCACTAATTTGTCCTCATTTAATTTCAAATTTCTCCGAACATCGGTCGAATCCTTATTATTACACAATTATTTCTCCATAATTCATTATTCATAATTTGCATCTTTCATTATACTATTACTAATATATCATCATTTATCTATTAAATTTATTAAATAAAATATTATGTCATATTCATTTATATGCCTTCATGCATTCACCTTATATGCATTTCTCTATTTATTTAATAAAACCCTTTAATATCCCCTCCTACCACTTACCATTTCCCATTTACCAATCATCTTGCATTATCCCATATTCATCCCACAACATGAAATCGCCCGAAGAAAATCTATTTAAACAAGGCCCCTCTCTTATTTGGGGATCTCATCTTTATGCACCAAACTTATGTCAGTTTGCATTCTTCGTGATCTTTGCATTTCATTTTATTTAGCTTCCTTTGCATTAATCATCTTGAATCTCCAAAAAACCATAGCTTCTTGTGTGTGCATCTGAGAGAAATATTATCTACATGAGATCTTGGTTTAAGGAGTGCAATGGAGTAGATTGTGTGACATCCATGTGTTTTTTATACGGGAAAAACTTCATAGTTGGATGCTAGAGGATTGAATCTTGTATTCAATCCATTTCCTCCATCTACACAAATTTAAAGAATAATCATGGTGCCAACATCCTTCCAATATAATTATGTGTTTGCATTGTTGACTTACAACACAATAGTGAAAAAATAATAATTTAAACCCTAACTATTTTTCTCAAGTAGTGTAATATCCCTTGCCACTTTTGATATAAATTTTCAGACTTCTTGACCCTTGAAGAATTATGTCAAACACTTTGCTTATGGCTGATATGAAACTTCAGATTTGCATACTTTGAATGGCAATGATATAAATGCTTGCAAACAACTTCTAAATTGTCTAATTGTCTCCTAGAATGTATATGCAATAGTTTTTGTGTGTTTCAATACACTACAATGAATCTAAGTTGCAAGAAAATTACATCTACTACTGACTCAAATTAAGACAAACAGTTGGCATGCAATCAGACATATATAAACAAAACTTATCACTCCTTTATTTGGAAATCATTTTCTCATTATATTAGCCGACTTGTACCAAAATACATTGACTAGAAACAATGATCACTTTCAGATTATCTAAAGACATATGACAACCACAGACTCAAACATAAAAACTAAAATTACTATGAATCATTAATGCCAAATGAACCTAGAAGGTAGTGCCTAGGTTTGTAAATGAAGAAGCAATCAATATTTTTCTTCGTTGAGTCTCCTCTTGGCCAAATCAAATTTATTTCCAAATCACCCCACTGCAAATGTGATTGGTAGTAATTAGTTGATCCTAGATCCTTGGTATCCTTTTAAGCCACAAATGTCATTGTTTAGCTCCTCATAGGTGGGCGCACCAATTTGTAAAGGAACCAATGCCTCAAGAATGAGATATGAGCAAAATCATGGGGATGGAGGTGTGGAATGATTTTTTTTTAGACCTGATGTACAACTTGCAACCTCCTTATTTCTCTTTCAAAATTCTTTAAGATGAATCATCTAATCTCCTTAAATAAAATTGATGCACATGAATGTAAAAATAAGGATGAGTTGAATACACCCAATCCCATCTATCTTGAAGATGCCATGAGAGCTCAATGAGAACAATGATGAAGGACTAAATTATTCTTCTCTCTCAGCTCCAACCCTTTAGAGGATCTTTTACCACCTCAGTTATGCAGATCATAGGGAGGTCTCATTCCCAATGATCAAGTCTGCGGACAACCCTTGGCTCCACAACCACAATACAAGAGGAGATAACAAAAACTCATGATCAACCATGAATTTCCCTTCTTTTATTTTATTCTTTTCATAAACCATCATAAGATACCTTCTAGAAGATCCCCCTCCTTATTGGGTAGGTACACTTTATTATTATTTATTACATATGTTATTTACTTGCATTCTAAAATATTATTTTATTGTAATTAAAGTGCACACATCTCATGATACACGTTATCTCCTTATTACTCCATAAAACCAAGAAGAAATAGAATGTGAGGCCCCAAATTTTTGCCAAGTCAACCCCCTAATCAACTCCTTGTCCTTCAAGGGTCAAATTATAGGCCAACCTCATGAATGTCCACGTGCTAAGGAGAAGGGGACATTACAGTCCGCCCTCCTTGAAATTGCTTGTCCTCAAGAAATCTCAATGTTGGATGCTGTAGAATCTCCTAGCTATACAAAGTAGCATACTCAACCAGGAAATCCTTCGGTTTGATCAAATATTTCTTGATAACTCTCCTCCTCAACTTCTTTTCCCTGACATCCAAGACAGCCTTAGGTACTAAAATTAACTTACCCTCATCATCCAAGGGTGGTAAAGTCATGGAAGGAATCACATGATGTCCTAATTTCTTCTTGACGCATGAGAGATGAAATACATTATGTAATTTGTTATTTGTCGGTAACTCAAGCTCATAAGCCACTTCTCCCACATGCTTGATAACCCTGTAGGGTCCATAATACCGTGTCTTAAGCTTCTTGACACCACTCTTCTTGAGAGTGGATTGTCTATATGGCTTCAACATCAGATACACCATGTCACCCACCTTGAATGACCACTCTAATCTCTTTTGATTTTTGTATTTCTTCTGTTGATTTTGTGCCATTTGAAAATTCTCTCAAATAGCCCTCATAATATCTTGATTCTCCTATAAAATGTCTCTCGCACTAGACACTCTACTAACACTCAATAATAGATCAAGAAAGATAGGCACCTCATACGCATACAATGCCATGAATGGCATCATCTAAATAGAAATGTGGTAAGTGGTATTATAGAAATACTCACAAAGATAGATCTACTTGACCCAACCCTTCTTCTACCCTGCAATGTAATTTCTGAGATATCCCTCCACCCACTTAATCGCTATTTCCATTTGTCTATCAATTTGCAGGTGGTAGCTAGTTCTCAAAGTAAGATCAATCCCACAAAGTCTAAAGATCTCCTACCAAAAATGGCTTATAAACCTTCTATCTCTATCACTCACTATACTCTGAGGTAAACCATGCAATCTGAATATCTCTTGAAAGAAGAGCTTTGCTACCTGTGTAGTTGAATATGTAGTGGTGATCAGAAAGAAATGAGTATACTTAGTCAAATGGTCAACCACCATGTAAATACATTCCTTACCCTGAACCTTAGGTAAACCTTTGATGAAGTCTATGGAGATGCACTCCCACTTCCTATCAGGAATCAGAAGTGGCTGAAGTAAGCCTGTAGGGTACGTGTGATCCTGTTTATTCTGCTAGCAAACAAGACACTCTCTGACATATCGAAGAACATCTAATTTCAAACCCTTCCAAGTGAACCTCTTCCATATCTATTTGTATGTCTTGAAGTAGCCAAGATGACCTGCCATAGGTGTATCATGAAAGGTTCTCGTCACCATGTTCTTCACATCTGATCCTGGGGTCAAAAATATCCTCCCCTTGCAAATGATTAAATCATTCACAATGGAGTACCTATCATCATGAATCGACCCCTCAATTAAACCTAAACCCCAAGAGTCCTTGGCATATTCTGCCACAATCATATGTCTCCAATCCTCTGAAACCTCTGCCATGGAGCTCAAATGTGAACGGTGAGATAGTGCATCAGCAATTACATTCTGTGTACCTTTGACAAAGGAAATGTCAAAGTCATATGATTGTAACTTTCTTACCCATTTCTGCTTCCTATCATTAAGATCCTATTACCCAAGGAAATGTCTCTATTTGTTATGATCTATTTTTACAATAAATTTGTTCCCTACCAAATACTGCCTGAATTTTGCCAAAGTGTGCATGATGGCCAACATTTCCTTATCATATATGTTGTAGTTCCTCTCAAGACCTCTCAACTTCCTTATCTCAAATGCAATTGGATGTTTGTCCTACATAAGGATAACCCCAATCCCTTCACCTGAAGCATCACACTACAACTCAAAGGGCTTGTTGAAATCTAGCAAAGCGAGTATTGTGCAGGTGGTCATAATTTGTTTGAACATCTCAAAGCATTCTTGCACTTCGGGAGTCCAAACAAAAGCTCCCTTCTAAGTCAAATCTATGAGTGGAGCTGCATGTCATGAATATTCATTAACAAACCTGCAGTAGAAACCACATAAGCCTGAAAACCCTCTAGGTTGTGTAAGATTCATAGGTGTAGATCATTCTACAATTGCCTTGACCTTGTCGAGGTCAATACGCACTCCTTCTGCATTGATGATGTGACCTAGATAAAGTAACTCTATCATACCCAAGTCACACTTGGACTCCTTGGCATATACAGACTCCTTGTCAATAATTACCAAAACTATATCAAGATGTGCAATGTGTTCCTTCCATGTCTTGCTGAACACCAAAATGTCATCGAAGAAGACTAGCACAAATGTCTACAATTGTGAATGAAACACCCTGTTCATCATGGACTGAAAACTAACAGGGGCATTGTTTAGCCCAAATGGCATAACTACAAATTCAAAATGTCCATAATGACAATGAAATGTTGCCTTCTCAATGTCCTTCTCCCTAACTAGAATCTGATGATATCCCAACCTCAAGTCAATTTTAGAAAAATGTTGTGCACCATGTAACTAATCAATCAACTCATCAATTATAGGGATTGGTTACTTGTTCTTGATTGTATTTTTGTTCAACAACTTCTATTCAATGCACATCCACAATGTACCATCCTTCTTTTTAACCAAAACCACAGATGAAGTGAAAGGTGACTTACTAGGTCGGATATGTCCCATAGCTAGTAGCTCCTTCATGGTTTTTTCTATCTCATGCTCAAGCCACTTAGGATGCCTATAGGGAGTGACTATCACGGGTTAAGCTCCCTCTTCTAATTCAATAATCTTCTCTATCCCCCTATCTCGAGGTCTACTAGGTGGAATCTCATTGAAAACCTTGTCATGCTTGATCCTCAACTCCTGGATGTCAGGTGGATAGATATGTTTCTACTACTCCTCTTGTGTTGGTTTCAAAACACATCTTGATGCCCACTAAACCATGTCATGACACAAGAGACACTCGATCCTCCTGAATGAAATAGTCTTGTAGCTAGTGTCCCCGAGTGCTTTCAACACATGTGTCTTTCAATCCCTTTCAAATCTCGTTTCCATCTCATAGAGGTTGAGGGTGAATATTCCTATTTCATGCAGCCATGTCATCCCCAAAACAATATATATTAGTGTCTCCCATTTTTACCACATAAAAATATTCCTTCAACTCTAAATTATTCAAGCGCATAGGAAGGTTGGGAATCATCTTGTCACACTTAAGAGTGTAACCATCACCAACCTTCAGTCATATTTAATTTAAGACATGTGGGGTTCAACTAAACATAACAAAAAAATACCAAATTCTCTTTCCTGGACCTTTTGAGCTCTGATACCAATTTGATGTAAAACAGGTGGGGTTCAACTCAACAACATATAGACACACTTTACAACTACATGTTCTCTCTTCACAAAGACACCTTGCCCCATAGGTTACAAATAGAAAATGAGGGATATAATGTTCACAAGACTAAATATACTTTAGGAAAACCTTAGGTCCTTCAAAGAACATAATTTCAACACCTTATAAACTCCCACTACCACATATTCCTCTAATTATCACAATTTCCACATAACCTATCCTAGAAGCTAGCAACACTTCCATTTTGGACTGTCAATAATAATTTTTGAAGAAAACCTACTATACAAGCTATAAAAACATATTTGAGTACCCATTTGGATTCTTTAAAACATATCCAAAAATTAGGTAGGATCATTTTGGACCAAACCTCTCAAATAATGAATGTATTTCTGTAATTTGGTCTAAACTTTTGAAATTCATGAAGAAATCAGACGAACGGTCATTCATAACATTTGCATAAAAAATAATGAAAAAAATCAGTTCATTAGAGTTTTAGATAACCTAGTTATGGACATTTCTAGAATTTTTTATGTAGATCAAAAGGTTAAATAAAGCAAGATGTCATTTTTCTCAAGACTGGGAACACTAGGCAGGGTTCAGACCTACATTCACCAAAATGGCCATATCTTTTGCAAATTTCTATTAAAATTAATAAAAAAAAAAGGGAAATAAACTATATTCATGTAAATATCATTTCTAATTGGATTCAATCCTTTATGATTTCATAAAATAACATACAATTCACTACAATAGAGAAAATGAAGTTTATTTTATGACTTGATCTTCAAAACTCCAACCCCCCTCCAAAAATTCGACCATATAAGGTCTATATATACTATTTACAATGTTTCACAGCTATTTTTTCCACCTTCCAACCACTCAACTACCTATTCACAACTCATGACTCTTCAACTTCCAAACGTTGTAAAGTTGCTTAAACAACATTTTACAATAGTTTAACAACATATTTGATAAAAAAAGACTCTACATGAAACAAAATCACCAAAAATGGTCATAATATGACCTTATTACATGATATAAATTGAAAACATACTATTAGACCCTTATTTGCATTATTGAACCAGTTTTGCATTAGGTGCTCCTACACCACTAATGCAGGGGCATCCACATGGAGTGAGCCCAAATTGAAATATAAAAAATCCTTGAATTATATTTTCAATGTTAGCTCTTGAGGAGTGGAGCCCGTCAAAAATAAAAACTCTGATTTTGGCAAATCAATTTACGGTTCTGATTTTTTCTTTTTTGGGAGTCAATGTTCAGCTAGTGGTAAGACACCAAACCTAATTTTAACAAATGGCCAAACGAGTGTAAATGCTCATTCATGAAGCTAGAAATGAATTTATTATAACATTTTGAGAAGGCACGGGGGAGGTGATTTGGACATAGCACTTTGGAGAGGATGAGTTTTTGGAGTGAAGGGGATTATTTTTGGGAAGAGGGGTTTTAACAAAAGATAAGAAAAACCCATATTTTGGAGAGGATAGGGGAACTAGTGATGTTGAGGAGTCCGATTTGAATAAGATAGTTTTTATAGTTCATTTTTTGTGTGTTCTTGCTCTTGTAAATCAATTTATTTTCATATTTGAATTCATATTTCTTGTTTTTACAGACTGTATTCAATGTACTATCATTTTAGAGGTTGTTGTAATGGTTTATTAGTAAATATGGTATAAACATCTTATGAATCCATTGTGCAGATTTTGAATCTATTTCATTGTTCAATGTGGTATTTGATTTGGGTTGTATAAGGTTGTGTTTGGTAGCGGTTTTGTGTGAATTCCCTCTGCATCAACTTAACAACTTTAAATGAATAATATAGAGAAGGGCATGACATCCATCATAGGTAAAATACCTTATCACATGGGTTTCTACTTTCCTCCATAACAAAGGCAGAGAGGAGACATGTAGTATCCTGAGTTGAAGAGTCAAGTCTTTCTTGTGTCCTGGCAAATTCTTCCCTTGCAAAGACCACATTTGGGGATGTTGGATATTATTCTCCTATTCATGGAAGACGAGACACTTTTGAATAGCTTCCTCTAATACTTCTACTCTTAACCCTTTCATTACTAATTCATTGTTCCAAAAGGTCTATGTGAATTGTTTTGTCATTTCAACATTAAACTTTGTTAGCCTGAAATAGTAATGTACCCACCCATACCTTTCAAAAAATAGAAAGAATCTTGCATCTAAGTGTAGTATGGTGTAGTTTGTAGGTTCAATTCTAATAGTGTTATCACTCATTTCCTCTCTTCTTCCTTCATTTGTAATTGCAATTCAGTTATTTCCCAAAAAATTCACCCCATCCATCAACTTTCCCTACCATTCTCAGTTCATTTCCAATTATATTTTGTGAGGTGATCAAATGGTTATGATGTCTACTACTAGTTTACTCGTATAATACAACTAACCAAGGTTCTTAAACTTAACTAATAATTATGAAAATAATTTTAGCAATACAAAAGACAAAAATTGTTATGACTACCCCCAACTTAAAGCGTTAGTTTATCCTCAAATTAATAGTAGGGGGATGAGGGGTATGAAAGACTTGGAGCTTGGGATTTTGTAATTGTATATGACAAGTGAATAAATAAATATGCATGTGAATTATAAAGTTGAAATAATATTGATTATGCAATAAATAATTTAATGCTTACAATACCTGCTTAAACTTGAAATAATATTGATTATGCCATAAATAATTTATTTCTTAAAATAATTTAGTGCATCTTTTAAGAAGAATAAAGATAATATATTAATAGAGTAGAAAAAAGGGATTTTCCCCCTTAGGGATCAAGACACAAGATTTATCAAAAGGAGGAATGTTGTGAATGACTCTCCTAGTTAGGTTGATGGGAATTTGGGTACTAAGGAGGTAGGGGATAAACAAAAGTTAGAAGGGGATAATTTAGTGAGTGGAGTAAAAGGATCACTTAGATTGGTCACTTCCCCACCATCATCTAATTAGACTAGTGAGGATAAAAATAATTGCTCTACCTTTCCTAGGGACTTGCAAAAAAGATCCCCTTTTCTTGGGAGTGACCTTGAGAATCCTTTTGATCTTCTAAGTAATTAAAGGGATGTTGTGGTTGATGAATTTGGGATTTTGAACTGGTTGCTTCTGGATCTGAATCAAGCTAATTTTAATATCTTATCTAATAGAACAAAAATGGTTATATTAGAGCAGGTTGATGATTGGGATGCCTTAGGGGCTTGGGTTATTAATTTGATATCTGATAAGGAAAAAAATAGAATGTTTTATATCATTGAGAACATCACCAGATATGTTGCTCACTTAAAAATGGGTTATGAAGGAAGGTTGGGGCTCCTCGAAGCTAAAATCAAGAGAATTGATGAAAACCCCACAAATTTTATCAACATCAATTTTAGAACCATTCACAACAATACTTAAGTGATTCAAACAATTGTAAATCACTAGCACAATGCATAGACTTTGCATTCTTGAGATAACATTTTAATTGACTTGGATTTTGCTAAGAAGGGTAAACATGCAAAGGATGATAATTGTGGCTCATCAACATAGACCCATGGGCATCTCAAGAAAAAAAAGGGAACATGCAAAGCTCAACCTACAAGATCTAAGGAAGTGCAGTCTTTAAAACTAGACTAGATGAAAGTAGAAGTCACTGAAGCTTTGAATAATCTTTCTTTGACCTATTTTTTAGACATCTTTTTATTTTTAATCATTTTTGTTGTTATTGAGATACAAGGTGGATGTGTGTATTCTGTTTACAAATCTATGTTCTCAGGGTTTTGGGATCCCAAACTAGTTTTTACTTGATAAAAAATATATACATGTTGAATAGAAATAATTTATAGTTATGGATTGTAAAAAAAATTAATTTGAGAAAAAGGCATGCTAGGTCCATAAGATCAAATTAATATAACTTTTATAATGATGTCATAAATTAGTTCCTAGATTTTCTTTATTCATCACTATAATCCAAACCATGTTCCTTGTTGTCATATTTAGCATTACTTTGTTGCTATCCTTAGTAGTCAAACTTTTGGATTCTTGATGGCTTGGAGAGTGCGTGATATGAGTTTCCTCTCTCTTATGAAATACTTCATCTACTATATAGCTTCATTTATCTAAGTTTTTGTATAGAATTAGTCAACAAGTCCTTATCTCTTGCAAAAATAATTGTAATGGACGTGGGTAATGTATATTCTGATGAAAGGGTGTAGCATAAAGTTACTATTGATTTAGGGTTCTAATTATATGGCGGCCCTAATCCTCCTCCATCTCTTAAGTTAGATATGTTTCTTTAGGTTTATTTGAATCTATACATTCTAATTCACGCCTACTTTTTTAGGAATATTAAAAAACTATGACTCCATAGAGTTGATACTTGGCAAGGCTCCACTAACCATTGTAAAAAATTGTTTTTATGATTGTAGTGCCCCTCCGCGATTCATTTTTTATTTTTGCACTTCAATAGACCATATTCCTATAGCATAGACTAGCTTGAGATGCTTTTGATAGATGTTATGGATTTATTTATGTTTTAAGTGCTTCATTGTTGGTTACAAACATGTTATATATGACCTTAATATTATGATTTCATGAGGATGACGATGATATTCATAGACTGTTATGATGATGGACTCTTATTTGATGATATTTATATGCTCATTTCATATGTGTGGATTATATTTATGGTGATTTGATGGTATCTTATGATTTACTAACCCTATTTTATGATTATGATTCTATGCGATGCTTGATTTTATTGTGTGTGACTATCTTCATAAGTAGAGATGATGTCATATCAATCATTGCGAGCATGATATGTTGTCGCAATTCTTTATCACTTATATGTTTATCATGATGTATATGTATCGTATATGTTGTGTTTCATGTTTGATGCAGGTTTGCAAGTACCAGGGATTGAGTCCACTTGAATTCAAAGGTTTGAACATGTCTTTATCCCAATGACAAGTTGTCAGAGATGTCAGAGTTTCCCTCACACATTCTAGGTCTATGTTGTGTACCTCCTCGATTATGCTACAACGTAACTTGAGGTTAGAGTCTTGTGTTGTGTTTTTCCCTTTGGTGTAAGATGTTTAGAGTCTATGGTTGTGTATTTGGATATGTGAGATTATTTGATTATGTAATATTTATCTTTGATAGTTATTTTATTTAATCAGTTATTTGATTTAATGATTAGTTCAGATTTAATTATCTAAGGTTTATTTATTGATTTATGATTTACTATTTATTAATTATTTGTTTGGTTATTTGATTATTATTTAATTAATTTAATTTACTGATTATATATTTAATTGATATTTATTTACTTTTATTTATTGTTTTTTATTGAATTGGCATTTAATGGGATTTATATTTATTTTATTTTTATTTGTTGGCTTCTATAAATTATATATATTTAATATGGTTATGTAATGTATTATTATTTATGAATTATTATTTATTAGTTAGATAAATGATATTATCCTTTTCTTATTGTGTTTATTGGGATTATGTTTTTTATGTTTGATTTAACATAATATATTATACCTATCCACCTATTTTGTTGGACAAAAGTAAATGGTACATAAATAATATATGTATTTAAATAATTGTCTTGAAATATGTGTGAGGAAGGTATAATATATGGTTTATAAAATATTATGATTGGTCATCTTGTATTATAGCTTTGAGTTTGATTTTTGTATTAATTCAGCTTCTTGTGCATTCACGTGGGTTGGAAAATTTCGAAAGCTTTTGAAGATTTTGATCTAGAGAGTTTTGCATTGGATTTGGATTCATTTGCTGAAGGATTTTTTGGATTGCATCTTCAAATTTTATTTCATTTCTTCATTTTTCAGGTTAACTTCATTTTCTAGCACTCAACAATTGATTTAGAAAAGATTGTATGTTGTGTTTTCAAAAGATTCCTTGGGGAATTTGTAATTGTAGTTTGCAAAAAGCTATTGCTATTCGATAAGGGATTTATTGGGGTAAATGCTTTTCAAAGGTTTGGTTTTTCTAAAAATTGATTTGCCAAAAATGTATTATTGTCTTCTTTGTGTATGAAAGTGTTTTAGCTATTGTATTTAATTGATTTTGGTTTGAAATCATATTGGTTTATCCCTTGGTTGATTACTTGAATCTCCCTTCATCTTGAGCTTCTTTTGTTGTTTTAACCTTTGTGTGGATTGTCGGGAGTCCTTTGTGACTCTCTATGACTACACAATTGACTATAAAGACACTTCCAAATATATGCAAAGCCTGAAATTGAATATTTCAAGCCTTCCTTCAGTTTCCTAAAGTGGATTACAACTTTTCTTTCTTTCTCCGTTGTTGTTGTAGCCTTCTATGTCTAAGATTTTGCACTATGGGAGATGATTTTATTCATGCAACTTTCAGCACTAATTATGTTTAAAATGTTTTTGATTTTACTTGTTAGTAATTGGATCATCCAGACCCTATGGTTATAGTATGAGGGCTTTGTTTTACCCATTAGTCTACCTATGCTAGTTACTAAGCCCTGCCTCCCGGTTTGTTGATATTTTCTACATTCTTGCAAGAATTGGTATAAGACCAACCATAGGAATTGAGGGACATACCAGGGGTTCTATTATGCACCCCATTGGTGCCATTCTATGTACCTAGGGTTCTAAGAGACATGCCAAGGGTGCATAAGCCCTAAAACTGCATTTGCAAGACTATTTCCCAAAAATGCTATTTAGGAGTCCACAAATGCTACCATACCTACCAAAACACCACCATACCAACCAAAATTCCATGCTACATACCAAGGGAATCACTCTACATTCCAAGGGTGTTGAGTTGTGTTCCAGAAGCTCCAGACTGCTCCGGAGGTCCTAAAAAGTTATTTTTTGGCCATGTAAGAGTCTTTTCGGAGTTTGTGCATTCTCTAGAGGTAGGGATGGTTTTATTTTAAATTATTTGACTTTTATTTGATTTATTTTTATTTTTAATAAGTTTCTTTGTGCTCCAGTAAGAGGATCTGAGCCCCACCATTCAGATGTTTCTTGTGCATTGTGTTGCTCTGCAAGAGGCAGAATTCCTTGTTGTTGAGGGATGATCTAACGACTCCACTAGAATGTGTTATACATTGTTGTTGAGTATTTGGAAAGTATTTTTATTTACCTTTTATTTATGTTCATGATTGGTTCTTTGATTTTTATGCATTGGTGAAGGCTATTGTCATGTATGAGGCCTTGGGTATCCTACTATGTGCAATATGTTATTTATAGTGTTACCAATACTTTTATATCTCTCATAAGCCTTCATTATTGTTTATATGGTGTTATTTTGATGTGCATTCCATGTTAAGGTCTAGATGCATGCTAGGGGGAGTGAACTTCCAAACAAGTGAGTGGGGTCTTGAGGATTAGACACCCAGGTCATGAGGGGGTCTAGACTACCAGAATATCTCATGGGAGTTTTATTGTAACCAAGTGATAACATAATTAAATCTTTGATGGTTAGGTAGTGATAGGTTCTCACATTAAACAGAATAAAATTAGTTTTATTTCCTCAACTCACATCCTTGGTATCGTTATATGGATTCGGGAATGGTTGGGAATACCATGGTGACCCAAGGAAGCTGAACTCCCTATATATCCTCATACATTGAGATAACTTTACATGAATATCAGAGATATCGGGAATAGGTTCCCAAGTTTCCATGATGACTTCATGTAATGACATTCCTATCCCTGCATGTAGATCCTAGCATCTTATTCTCTTCATATTGTTGTGCCTCTGGAGGTCTCTTTTCTTTATGTTGTGGTCATGTGATTTATTGTTGTATTCATGATAATGTTATGTGATGTCTTGTCGATTCCTATGGTTTTTAGGTGTTAGCCTAGGTCTAGATTGTGAGTTTGAACCCTATGTCATATCCTAGTATGAGGGGTGGTTCCTATTTGGTTTCGCATGGTTGGGTGGTTTTATACCTTCTTCCATTGGGATATTCCTCTCATTGGATGCTAGCATACGTGGAATGGATTCTTGGATTCTATGTGGGGAAAACGTGTCACTAAGCAAACATGCCCTAATCTCACTTTCAATCACACATTTGTGGAATATGAAAGATCCTAGAGGTATCACACAATTGGCTACTTCTTTTTGTGGAAGAGAGAGCCACAGGCTACCTATTAGGATTTCTATTCCTTTGTTGCAAATGATAGATAGAATGATGCAAGTTCAACTATTAACCCTAAAGTATAAGTACATGAACTAGTAACAAGATTGCAGAATTGAGATTAAACAATGGAAAACTATAAACACAAGGACAAGAAAGGAATGCAAATGTGTACCCAGAGTTAGAAACTGAGTGAAAATGTTCGGGATGGGGGCACGGGCGCCACTGTCCTGATTCTGCCCCTGAAACTGCTCCTGAAACTGCTGTTTTGCAACCTGAAAAGCTGTCAAAAATGCTGAAACTTGCTGTCTGGCAGAAGGACCAGGGCGCCCAGTGCCCCTGTCCTGGCAGGACCAGGGCACCCCATGCCCCTTTCCTGGTCTTTTTCTCTGCAATTTGGTGTGTTGTTCTATCTCGGTCCACTTTCGTCGAATCTGCAACTTGCGGCATCGTCTGAATCTTGAAACCTGCACTTATATCTGAAAAGGTATGGTGGGTGGCTATATAGGGTTTTTCCTTAGTCAAACCCCCTCTTTGGTGGTTTCCAACTCCACGAATAGCCAAGTTGTATTGTAAAAGTAGTGTGTGTGCAGACCTTATGTGTGTGCAAGATCCTAAAATGCAAGTAAACAAACTAGAGCAACCTAGAAAGTAAACCCTAATTGCTTGTAAATGATAATGTAAATGCTCCAAATCAAGATGTAAAGAGATCTAAAGCATGAATATAAGTGATATAATGAGACTTATGCAAAGACATGAAAACAACATGAAATCATACCCAACCCCAAGGGAGGGGTACAAGCCAATCTTCAGTCGGTGATCCCTTATTGTTCTTCAATGCCTTCAAAGCCCTAAATGGATGAATGAAATTGATAGATGCTTGATGGATGGATGTTTAATTTTTTTGAAGTCTTCAAAGATCCGCTCTTTTTCTGCATAGAAGGTCCTTCAAACCAAAAATCCTGGATCCTTTCAAATGAAGAAAGAGAGCTCTTATATATGAAACCCTAGGTCTTAATTTCAACTTTTGGCTGACCTAGAGATTGAATCTGCCACCAATTTCTTGGGGTTAAGCTTTATTTTATGATTGGATCGTGCTCCTAAAATTTTGGGAAAAATTTCCGGGACCATGTGCACGTCGGGCGCCATGGTCCTCTCCGGGCGCCATGGTCCCAACAACTTTTCACCAAATTTTCAAGGTCGTTAGATATGATGATTTTAGAGAGAATCCCGAAGTTATAGGTGATTTCGAGATGTTTTGACCCCCAAAATCAAGCCCCCAAGTTCAAAATAGGACCTAATTAGGGTTTTTGATTAAATGATGTATTGGAAGAATAAAATGATAGGGGCACACTTTAATGAAAAGGGTCAAACTTTATGATATGGGAGATGATAAAATAGAACCTTAGACCTAATTAATTTAATTAATCAAGTGCTAAAGGGGAAATGCAATGCAATATGCAAAATGTGCCAAGGCGAGTGCTAAACTAGGTGTGAAATTGTACCACCCTAGCAAGTGCGTATAATTTACGACGCTACATTTAGCCCCCACTTTAGCGGTCATATGAACACTACGTGCATATGCAAGCTAAAGTATAGAAAAGTAAACATTATTTGAAAAAGGATATATCCATAAGTTTGTCGATCGAAGCCCCCAGCGGTATCTGCAGTACACAGTTAGGAACCGCACCCTACAAAACACACGTTAGATCACAAAATCACTTAATGCTTACTAAGGAAGGTGATGAAAATTCGAGGGTAGCTATATGCCCCCCCCTGTTTCGGCTTGCTAATTTTAGGGAGTTGAAACAAGGTATCATGTTTACCACTTCGAATTGTTAAAGAATATTGATTACAAATGCTCACAAGAAGATTTGATATGAGATCAAAAACTAATGGAGAATCATTTGGTAAGAAAGAGGACTAAGTCTCAATTCCAACACAACAAAGAGTGTGAGGATTTGAGGGTTCTCTAACACAAGATGAAGGATGTAAATTAAAACAAAATGCAAAGAGAAAGAAAGGAAAAAAGCATGAATACAAACATTGGTGATCCATGAGAAGAATAGTGAGAGAGAAAACATGGACTTCTCGCCCCTAGATCTTGTCTAGGTGATCCATGGGAAAAAGGACATGGAAAACTAGCCCCTAGAGTCTGTCTAGGTGATCCATGTAAGGGAGGAGAGTGAGAAAGTCTAGCCTTATGCCGCTAGTTCCACTCAACCTCGTGCATGTGTGTGTAAGGGAGTTTAGAAGCACCTCATAGGAGTCTATGCTCGAGTATGCTACAACCTGTATATGTATAGTACAAAAGTGTGACATCTCGCTCTAAGAGTCTGTGCTCTAGTTCCGAGAATAATCACCTTGTATAAAAGAAAAATGGAGACATCTCGCTCTAAGAGTCTGTGCTCTGGTTTCGAGAATGACCCATTTCTCAAAAAGTGTAATGTTTATGTCGTAAGCAAAGTAGAACAAGGATACCTACCTTCATCACAATAAAAATGCAACAATGTCATAGATCCAAGAAAGAGAGTTTTGCACTCTTTAAGCAAGGATAAGATAGTTGAAAAGGGATATCTTGTAGTATGTGTAAAGGAGATCCTTAGAGGAGAAGAGATCTTTGTACAAAAGACACCTATCCTCGAGAGGAATTGTCTTAGACAAATATAACATCTTCTAGAATAAGACAAAGAAGAGAATAAGAATGAAATACTTCCTTCTTTTGCGAGGTGAAAGTGATTCTTAATGAAGGATGACGCTCTTTTTAACCCAATTGGGAGAGTGAATTCATTATGGATGTATTTTACCAAGTGCAAAAAAGGTTGTAGTCAAGGACTTACACCTCTTGTGAGAGAGCATCCTTGAACAAACAACAACAAATGCATACAAGGAATAACATCAAGTAATAAAGTTCACACCATCCACGAAATAGGAAAAAGTGGATCCTTAGAAAAAAAATAAGGAAAGATCATTGCCTCCCAAGGATAAGGACAATGAGAAGGACTTACACAATCTTCTAGGGAGAGATTTAGACATAAGAAAAATGTACTACATACTGACATGAGTTCATGCAAGCAAGACATTAGTGTATGTAAAATGCTCCTCACAAGAAGTGGGTAAGGTAAGAAAGAGAATACACATCTTCTCCCATATCTAGGAAAAGAAGATTCTAAAGAAAAGATGATCAATATTTCCACATTATTACCCCATAGGAACAAGAGATAACATAGAAAAATTAGGCTATTATGTTGCTTCAAAAATATGATTGCACTTGAAATTGTACCATCATGAATGACAATGAGCCCCCAATACATGAGCTACCAATGTCACATAATTATGAGCAACATAATAGCCATTAATGTTATTTAAAGACATGATAGATTGAATGAGGTATTTGAATATGACATGCTGAATGCTCAACTATAAGTGAGATCAAAAACATGTATAAAGTGATAAACATTGAAGAAGAAAAGTCACAAGAAATCTTAGAAGAGGGATGAGTGTAATTTATTAGAGCCTTATCCCTAGAGGAAAGGACTTTATGATGAATAGGAGATAAAGATTCATAAGTGGATTTAGAAATTTGAGGGGAGTCATAAAGAGATTTGTTCATCGCCAAGATTTCCTTATGAGGGGAATGAGAGTTGATAGAAGTAGAAGATGATTTAGTTGAAGTGAGATCATCATCACTACTAAATATAGCATTCACATTGAGAGATGGTCTTTTAGATGCTTTGGTGGGCTTAGAAAGATTATATCCAACTCCAAATGAATATTCATGCATGTTATGTTCTAAAGGAACTTTAATTCCTTGTTCATTTGTGCCACAACCATTTCCACTATAGCCACTCTTAGCCAAAATATGAAAACCAGGACCATAACGATTAGCCATTTCAGAAAGAAAAGGTGGTTTTTCATAAGACAAAGAATCAAATTCTTCAGAATTAGAGGTGTGAGGAGAAGAAGTTTGAGAAGCGGCCACAAAATTATTGCTCATAGGTTCAGGTAAGACTGATTGATCTCTAGTTTCTTCCTTCTTTTTAATTTTAAGCTCTCTAGGAGGAACCCTATACTCACCTACAAAGGTGGGATTAAAATCAAGAGATCCCCAATCATCTTCTACGAGAACCTTCTCAGGATCAAAAGCCTTTTCATGTGTAGATTCAAGTTGAGAAGAATCTTCTTCAGGAACTTCAGACTCATCCTAAGAATTTTTATTATCAGAGGGTGATGATTCATTCATATGTATCTTGTTTAACGAGTCATCACTAGAAGAGGAAGGCTTAGAAGAACTCCCTTTGGAAGTAGATGTTTGCAAACAAGCTTGAAAATTAGTATCACCTATCAAGGTATATGTCTTATTATTATGAATGAATTTAACTTGTCTATGCAATGTAGAGGGGACAGCTTACATACCGTGAATCCAAGGTCTCCCTAATAACAAGTTGTATGTTAGATTTCCCGACATAACATGGATAGGAGTAGGCAAAGTAACAGGTCCCACTGTGATGGTTAAGGTGATAATACCTAATGAAGACTTAGCCACATTATCAAAGCCTCGAATGGGACGAGAGTCGGGCTCAATAAGGGATGTATCCACATTCATCTTATGCAATAGATTAATGCTACACACATTAAGGCCAGAGCCATTATCTACCAGTGTTCGTCTTATAGCAGTGTCATTTATGATAACCACAATCATCAAGGGATCATATTGATGTTGAATTTCACTAGTAGGCAATTCATCTTGAGTAAACACAATTTGAGCTTTAGGATTCATCACAGAGTTAACCAAAGATACTATATTACTAGATGTATTAGGTGGAGGAACATTCAAATCTTTCAAGGCATCTTGTAACATTCCATGATGAGCAGAAGAAGTTTGGATCAAATCCCAAAGGGATATCTTAGCAGGGGTAGCTTTAAGTTGTTCTATGAGATCATAGTCCTTACTAAGCATTTGTGAAATACGAGGAGATTGAGGAAGAATAGGTTGGGGATTAGGAAGAGACATTGGAGTAACACGAGGAGGATTAGGCTGCCTATTATTTCTAGTATTATAGGTATGAGCAACCGCATTATAACTCTCTCTAGTCAGTTGCTTACCATACTCATAAGGGCTCTTAGTAGAATAACCTCCTTGCACAGTAATAATAGGTTTCTTAGGAGTACAAAAAGAATCATTAGCATAACCACCTTGAACCACTAAGATAGGCTTATTTAAAGGTTGAGATTTTTGAGAAGGACAAGCACCTTGGATAGTGAAGAGAGGTTTGTTAGGTGTTTCATTCACATGTATCAAATTTATTGAGGATGGTTTAGAGGAATGAACAAAAGTGTTGGAAGAATTGTTGATAGTCTTCTCTTGCACTAAAATCTCATCGCGGATTAAATCAATTTTAGGAGAGAGACAAGGGGTAGGCATTGATATTCTAGTAGGAAAAGTAATACTAGGAAAGGTCATATCATCCTCTATCATCAAAGGATCTACATGGGGAATAAACTCTCTAGGAGAAGGATCAACATTACTCTCTAAAGTCTCACCTTTGAGATGGAGATCTTTGAAAGAGATGTTAACCATCTTTCCTTGAACTAGGGTTTCCTTATGAGTAGAACCAAGTTGAGGAGAGGGAGAATAATCGAGATTCAAGGAAGGTGAGAAACTATCAAGGGAGTTTTCAATCTTGATTTCATCCCCTTTGGCTAGGGTTCTCATACAGGGTAGAGAATAATCTACACCTTCTTCTAATGGTTCATCCCAAATAGTGAAGTTGTTGAAAGGAATGTTTGAAGTATTGTCAATTTCAGGAGAGGAGATAACATTGCTTATTAATTCCTCATCCTTAGGAGGGAGAGCATCAATAGATGTGTTAAACTCATCCTCTTTCCTCAAAATATGTTCAATATGATCTTTAGGGGAGAGAGAATTAAGGAAATTGCTTATTATTTCATCTTCTTTCTCTAAGGGATGCTTATGGGTAAGACAAACTTTAGGAGAAGGGTAAGCATTTATCATTAATTCATCATCTCTAGTTGGAATTTTGTTGGAAAAGGAAATGCCATCACTAGGGAATGAAGGGATCATGTCATCTTCTTGCACAAAAGGATCCTCATGAAGGGTGTGTTTTTTAGGATGAACATATTTCTCCAAAGATTCATGCTTAGGAAGGAGATCTTTGAAAGAAGTGTTCATAACCTCTTGTTGCACTAACATGCCCCCATTGGAAGGACCAACCTTAGGAGAAAATAAGTCAATGTCCATCAATACCTTTTCACTTAGAGAGGCATCATGTAGGGAAGGTGAAGTAACATTAAGAAAGGTGTTTATGATATCATTCTCTTCCTCTAGGATAGCTAAATAGGAAGGGCACATTTTAGGAGAATTGTCAAGATCACTCTTAAAGTCTTCATCCTTAGAGCATGGGAGAGTCTCAAAGGGTTTGGTAGAAACTATTTTAGGCACTAAAATGTTGTTATAGATGGGGGGAGGTTCTTTAGGAGAAGGAAAAATTGAAATAAGGGAAGCTAACCCATTATCACATCTATGAAATGAATGCATCATGGCAACAATTTTCCTCTTTCAAATGATAACACATGCAAAATAGAAGGAAATGTTTAATTTTAACCAATGCAAGCACTTAGAATGTAGATTTAGAAAATGAAATTTATGATTCAAATGAGTTCCTAAATCAGATTTGAAATTATTGATCCTGATTAAGCTATCCACAAGTTCAACAAAATTAGGGTTTTAGCAAAAATTCCTCTAAATTTTTGAATCTTGCAAGAAATTAAAACTTGTAAATACAAATTTGAATTTGAAATAGCATAAACACTCAAATTTGAAAACATAAATCAGAATTAGAGAAGATTGGAGTTCACGTCGGGTTCACCAAAATGTGTGGGGGAAAAAGTGACACTAAGCAAACATGCCCTAATCTCACTTTCAATCACACATTTGTGGAATACGAAAGAGCCTAGAGGTATCACACAATTGGCTACTTCTTTTTGTGGAAGAGAGAGCCATGGGCTACCTATTAGGATTTCTATTCCTTTGTTGCAAATGATAGATAGAATGATGCAAGTTCAACTATTAACCCTAAAGTATAAGTATGAACTAGTAACAAGATTGCAGAATTGAAATTAAACAATGGAAAGCTGTAAACACAAGGACAAGACAAGAATACAAATGCATACCTGGAGTTACAACTTGACTGAAAATGTTCGGGACGGGGGCGCGGGCGCCACTGTCCTGATTCTGCCCCTGAAACTGCTCCTGAAACTGCTGTTTTGCAACCTGAAAAGCTATCAAAAATGCTGAAACTTGCTGTCTGACAGAAGGACCAGGGTGCCCAGCGCCCCTGTCCCAGGGACCAGGGTGCCCAGCACCCCTATCCTGGCAGGACCAGGGTGCCCCACACTCCTATCCTGGTCTTTTTCTCTGCAATTTGGTGTGTTGTTCTGTCTCGGTCCACTTCCGTCGAATCTGCAACTTGCGGCGTCGTCTGAATCCCGAAACCTGCACTTATATCTGAAAAGGTATGGTGGGCGGCTATATAGGGTTTTGCCTTAGTCAAACCCCTGCTTTGGTGGTTTCCAACTCCACGAATAGCCAAGTTGTATTGTAAAAGTAGTGTGTGTGCAGACCTTGTGTGTGTGCAAGATCCTAAAATGCAAGTAAGCAAACTAGAGCAACCTAGAAAGTAAACCCTAATTGCTTGTAAATGATAATGTAAATGCTCCAAATCAAGATGTAAAGAGATCTAAAGCATGAATACAAGGGATATAATGAGACTTATGCAAAGACATGAAATCATACCCAACCCCAAGGGAGGGGTACAAGCCAATCTTCAGTCGGTGATCCCTTATTGTTCTTCAATGCCTTCAAAGCCCTAAATGGATGAATGAAATTGATAGATGCTTGATGGATGGATGTTGAATGTTGTTGAAGTCTTCAAAGATCTTCTCTTTCGCTCCATAGAAGGTCGTTCAAACCAAAAATCCTGGATCCTTTCAAATGAAGAAAGAGAGCTCTTATATATGAAACCCTAGGTCTTAATTTCAACTTTTGGCCGACCTAGAGATTGAATCTCCTGCCAATTTCTTGGGGTTAAGCTTTATTTTATGATTGGATTGTGCTCCTAAAATTTCGGGAAAAATGTCCGAGACCATGTGCACGCCGGGCGCCATGGTCCCGACAACTTTTCACCAAATTTTCAAGGCCATCGGGTATGATGATTTTAGAGAGAATCCCAAAGTTACAGGTGATTTTGAGATGTTTTGACCCCCAAACTCAAGCCCTCAAGTTCAAAATAGGACCTAATTAGGGTTTTTGATTAAATGATGTATTGGAAGAATAAAATGACAGGGGCACACTTTAATGAAAAGGGCCCAACTTTATGATATGGGAGATGATAAAATAGAACCTTAGACCTAATTAATTTAATTAATCAAGTGCTAAAGGGGAAATGCAATGCAAGATGCAAAATGCACCAAGGCGGGTGCTAAACTAGGTGTGAAACTGTACCACCCTAGCAAGTGCGTACAATTTACAATGCTACAGATTCTTCATCTGTTTATTCTTTAGAGATAATTTCTATGTACATGACAAAGAAGACATTATATCATATTGATTTGTATATGTAAAGAGAATTATGTATCTTTGTATCAATTATATTTATGTAGTTATTAAGGAAATTGTAATAGGACTTTATGTAATGGATATTCTTTATGTAATAGAAGTTATGAATTCTATGCAGAAGAGAAATGAAATAGCTTACATGTGTTTATGTCACATTTATATTGGTTAGATGGAATTATGTAATGTTAATCTATGGAATGAATGATAGGAAGGCTACAATAGTTGTTTTGAATCCTATTGAGTAATTAGGTGTTAACTAGATAAAATGGTTTAATGAATTCAAGATGTTTTATTAGGGAATGTTATATGAATGACTTATACATATGTGAGCTAATGTTATTCTGATTATGTATAAGGAAAATGATTAATTGAATAGTAGAATATGATGTTTTAGATGAATAAGTGTTATCTTAGAATGATGTCAAGTAGTGACATTAAGATACCCTAGAGAATGAATGTAATTGCAAGAGCATATTGAGATATGATGATGTTTATTTATGTTTTTATTTCACTTGTGTAATGTAGCCTTATGCTTATGTACATGATAGTTTATGTGAATATGCAAATAGATAATGTACCATTGATATAAGTTGATGATAACATAAAGTAATAATTGTTTTAAAAAAATAATCTCCTTTTGTAAATAGATTTTAGATTATTTCTCTAGGGTATTTTGGCGGGAATTATAATGATTACCACTAGAAAAATTTATTTGTTGAATAAGATCCACCTCATTAGAATGCACACAATATCCCACGTGCCTCTATGGTTCATATTCCATCCCATCAATGAAGAGTTAATCATGTCCTGAGATCATAAAATTGAATAGGTGCATCCATGTATGTCAAGAAAATATGAATAATAAAAGTGTATCTCAATAAAATTAATAGGATACAAGATATTAATAGTCAAAGTATGCATCTTAGCAAAGTCTACAACTTGAAAAATAGGAATATATTTCTATAACCTGTCAAATGAGAGCATTACAAAATATAAGATACAATCTTTGGAATGCATAATTAAGAAATTTTATTTACTTATACTATATAAGAAATGACCATTAAGTGGTACTTCTCAAAAATCGATAGATTTCAAATTATTACTCTTTAAAATTGATGTAGGAGCATCCCTGGTTCATAGCAATCTTGCATCAACTAAAAACATTTTCTTTTCTGTTTGTCTATTTCCTTTCTCTGTGTTCTAGTTTTGGCACACCGGATTCCTTTGGAGTTGGATTCTTCTTGAATACTTAATCACCCTACTTTCTCTCTAACCGCATCTCATTTGGATCACTTTCTGGCATGATATTGCTACCAGTTTTCCCTAACAGTTTCCAGTTACCGGTTGCCTGAGACCTATTCTGGCGATCTACTGGAACCCATTTCGATGCTTGCAAAACCTTGGATGTTGATATTTATATTTCTTAACATGTGGTTGATCTTCTACGTTTCATCCTTTGGGATTTTTGGAGGCTGACTTCATTCATTTCTACACTCTAGGGTTTTGATCCTTTTGATCAATATATATATTTATAATCATGCTTTGTAATGTAACAGATCATCTAGGACATAAATGAGTATCAGATAGATACTTCTTAGAAGAAATATCTTTCAACTCAAGGTCCCTATGAGACCTATTCTACCAGGCCTGTGGGCTAGTATGTTATACCCTGGTTGTCATTGGTTGGATCTAACTGACTTTTCATGCAATAAAACTATTTGTTCTAAGATTTAGTAGGGTTTTTTCTGAGGGTACTACAACAAACAAGTGACATAATGGAACTTGAAATTGTAAAAAGTTAAAGGTTTCAATAAGGGGACAAGTATAGAAGATATTATCAACATGAGAAGTATCACTTGACTCTATAGGTGCATAATAATCCTTTGTAGCCAAGGCAAATAGAATCTTAGAAAGTTTCAAATAGACCAACTTTTTTTTTTATTCACTAATGTAAGAATTAGTAAAGTCCAAAAATCCCTAGTCATCACCCAAATACACATTTAGTTTAGATGGATAATATGACTTATTGAGAGATGAAGTAGGAGTTGATTGGATAGGGGTACTTTCTCCTTTAGTGGGATCTACCTTTTGAGGGTCCTCTTCAAGAGGATCCTCTTTTGTAGGTGACTATTCTTTATGGATAACATCCTTATTCTAGTTCCTCTTTAACAGATACCACAAAACCATAAGTCATCACATTAGAAGACAATGATAGAACATATTTTCCAAAAGATGGCATAATCATGGTTTAGCCAACTGATACCATATTACATAAGTGCATATCATCAAGGTCAATATTGATCATAATCACCTAATGATTGGGAAAAAACTCAACAAAACCATGAAGGCTAGATGAAACTACTCCCAAAGCTTGGAACCACAATCTGCCTAGAAGAATATTAGAAGGGAAAGGAGAAAACATGACATATTCAAGGGTTGTAATAGTAATTGTCAAATATTTAAATAAAAAATAGTAGTACCCAAAGAAATCTTACTAGCATTATCAATACCATGAAAAAACAAAGAAGATGCAGCAAGAGATTTTAGATGATCCTTTTTTTTAATAAGTCTAGATTGAAAATATTGAGTGCTAAACCAATACCAATGAGACTCCATCTAATACCAACACCATTGACATAAATTTATATCCACTAGCCTAGTAAAAGAAGGTAACAAAATCTATTGAAGATCTTCCTAGAGGACACCTTGGTACATGATAAATCTAAAGTAAATCCAATAAAGAGATCTTAGCAAAATTAATATGAAGTTTCTAAATAATATCATCGTTAACAGGGTGCTTGGCTATGGGCTTACATGTTTGAGGAAGATTTAACTAAGAAATCAATAAAGAAATATTAAACTAATCAATGTTTTTCTCATTTCTTCTTTTATTGTACATATGAGAAATGATGGTATAAGAATCATTCTTAGATTGAGTAAATCTGATGGAAAAATCAAGAGAGATATTTTTAAAATTCCTATTGCAAAAAGACTTAACATTATTTTAAAGAAGGGATAACTTCAATTACTTAAATAATTAGTCTCTTAGGCCTTTTATTGGAAGGAGAGAGAATAATGACACTCATAAATTTTTCATCCTTCTAAGAAGAAAATTATAAACATGGATCAATCTTAGTGGACTTATGATAAGAAGGAGATTCCTCTAGGAAATCATCTAGGACATCATCCAACAAATCAAAGTCATCCTTCAAGAATACCTTATTGAGTGCATCAAATCATTGAAGGAAGAGATATAACATAAGAAATTCACTTCTAATTCACTAAAATGTATAAGAGGGTATTTGGAACCCTTGAGATGAAAGGGTCTCAAGGAACAAATAATCTCAATGCTACCTCACTTAATTGGTGCTTTGGTGGACACCCTAACACTAGTTAGTTGAAGCTGAATTTTAATAGGTCTTCTAAGGATAACATGGATCGGGTGAGAGGGGGTGGAGTGATTAGAGACTCATGTGTGATGCTCACCCTTGCATATGTTGCAAACATCAAAATTTAAACTTCAACCATGGTTAAAGTAGAAACCATTTATCACAGATTAAAAGTAGCTAGGAAAAAGGGGCTTAACTATATTATGGTTGAAGGTGATTCTAAAAATACCATCATGATTCTTAAAGGGGAGGTAAAACTAGATTATAAATTTAACCATCTCTTTGCCAAATGTCATGATCTTCTTCCTTCTCTAGGAGATTTAAGGTTCTACCATATGAGACATGAAGGCAATTGTGCAGTAGATAGGTTGGTGGGGATGCGCATGCATGCTAATCATTTCAAAATTTGGGTCTACTTACACAAAATCCTGATGGAGGATTGTGCCTTGATTTTTAAGGGCATGTCTCTTAATGATTAATAATCCCAATGTTAGATTTTTGGTACTTTATTTTCTTTCCCTTTCCTTTCCTTGTTGGTTAAGGTGGCGAGACTTAAATATTTTTCTTGGTACCACCAAACATTTTATCTCCTGGGCTTGTAACTTTTTCAACCTGATTTATTATTATATAAATATGGGTGGTGAGTTTATTTATACTGAACTAGATGAATGTTCCAATTTTAAGAATAATGGGGAGCTTTGGGATAAGGTGATTAAGGGAAGTCAACATAATAATGTGGAAGGAATGACTAGTGATAACCCTAAGCTCTATGTAGAATTCATTCACACTTGGGAAAATGAAAATGTGAGGATTGGCAATGCTAATTTTGTTGTCTTAGCATAGAATATTGTGAAGGTAATAGGGTTGTGCCTCGATGGAGTGTCATTTTGTAAAATGACCAAAGAAAATTATGGGGATAATTTTGAGGTGTTTGTCTAACTAGGAGGAGTCTCAAAGATTCATAGTCGATATAATAGGGAGGATCTCTCCAGAGTCTAGAAGGATACAACTCTAGTAATTATGAAATACTTCACCTTGGGCAATAGGAAAAGAAGATTCCACACATAGTTCTTTCCTTTGTTAAACCATCTTTAGCAAGGGGTAATAATGAATTTCCTCTCCACTAGGGCCTCATTCAAAGATTTTATAACTTCCAGACGGCTTCATCCTCCTCTGTTGAGGTCCCCTCTATTTTGGTTGGGTATACCTATGACACCAATTTTTTTGTTGACCTTATTGTTAACTCTTCTAATTTTGGGGAACAAATTATGCCTCATTTGGCTTCTAAAGTGCCCATGAGAAAAAGCCCTACTAGAATAGCCAAATTTAAGGCCATTTTTGCCACCAAGAAGGATAAGATGTGGGTGCTTAGACTAAATTACAATAGAATGTTGTTAATGAGATAGCAGATGATTTTGATTCTGAGTCTCTATCCTCAAAGAATTTGAATTCCTCAGATGCTTTGGGGTTGGGTTTTAGTCCCTTGCTAAAATAGAAGGTAACACTAGTTGTTAACCACAAATCTTACCTTCTTTGATTTTCATAACCCTCAAAGCACCACCTGGATAAAATTGGGAAGGACCTACATGACAATGTTCAAACATAGGAAGAGTTGATTAAATTACTCTTCACTTGTATGAATGTTGATAAAAAATATTAAAGAAAAATTTGCTCATTTAGATTTAGAATCTTCTCGGTACATTTGTGTGCCCCATGCAACCATGTGGGCACCACACTCCCATCTAAGAAAAATAATTCAGGGGTAGCTAAAACTACTTCATCTTTAGGATTCATGATGTTGGAATGATAAAATATCAATCATAAATTTTATCATAAATGCACTGAGCTAAATATAATCGTGTCATAAATGTACTAGGTGCAATTTTCAACACTACAACAAATAATAAGTATAAATAATACAGATAAAGTAAAGAGGTCATTTTTTAAAACTTGTATTAACTAAAGTAATTGTAAAACAAAATAAACTAACTATTATGTGAATAGTTGTATGTACTTTAATCTAAGAACAATATAAACTAAATAGATAGATATTATTCTTTTAAATAAAAGGATTAAGAGAGTTACCTTGGATAGTTTAAATTTTGAAAACCTAAATCATAAATATTTTGATTTTCTACTCACAATTTAAAGATATTTATTACAATTATGTTTATAACTCATAAATCTCATAAATTTTGATAATTATTAACTTTGAATATTGATAAGCTTGTCAATTTTAATCTTAATTACAAAATTCCATTGTAATGAATTTATTTGATATCATTGTGAACTATAATTACAATTGAGAAATACATCATAAAAACTGATTTATAAATGAAACATAATATATAACACATAAATATAAAAAACAAATCTATAAAAATATAAATTAAAAGAATATATAATAACATAGTAAAAGAAAATTTATAATTATTAAATTAATTTTATGCATATTTTCATTTGTTATATGTATATATGCTTGATTGTTTTTATATTAAACTATCTATAAATACGTCTATCATTTTCAAGATGTTAGATTTTTATGATATTTGTGATCAAAGTTAAAGATGCAACTTGAGAATGATATCTTTTATGTTTCTTACACAATATTTTCTTAAGTCATATAAACTAAATTGAAAACTTTTCATACATATAAAAGGCAAGCAACTTTGAAGGTGTTTTTATTAGTACTTCCCTTGAGGCTAGTACTATTTCAATTGATTGCACCCAACTTTCATTAATTGGTTATTTTTTTCAATTTTTGTTTTAATTTTTCAATAGCTAAGATGCTTGATTTTTAAGTCATTAAAATATTTTTAAAATTATGGTTAAAATTCAAAGAGTTTATGAATACAATTCAATTAAGATTAAAGATATAATTGGAATTAGAGATATTTAATTTTATTAGAATTAAAATAGGGTCAGGGTAAGGTTTAAGATTAGTATTCAATTTAGGTTAGGGATTATTATGCATTAAATTTAGGATTTAATTAAATTAAAATTAACATTGAATTAGTTTTATAGTTAAGGTTCAAATAAGATTATAATTTAATTAGAGAATATTGTCTCAAGAAAAATAAACTAATTTTAAAAAGTTTCACAAATATAAAAGGCATGTAATTTTCACGATTTTAACATTTTACAAAGCGAATCTGATCTCTAATCTTTTCAAATGTATAAAATAAAGGTAAGCTATTTTTAAAGATACTCATATATATAGAGAAAAATACTAGTTAAAAAAATATCTATAAAAAGTAAATAAAAATGTATGTCATAATCAATTTAAACATATCATAAGCCAAACTAGTTTAAACCACAACATAAATAATGTTAACATTGAATTGCAATATTTTCGAGCTTTGAATTTTGATAAGCTTATGAATATTGATGCTAATAACAAACTCTGATTGTAATGAATTAATACAATATCATTATTTGAAGGATTACATGACCAATATACTATTAAAAAATACATCTTAAAAAATTAACTATAACTCAATATAATATATAACATAAATATAAGTAGTTATATAAAAAAAATTAATCAGTGAATATATAAAGCAAAAAAGATTAGAATGCATCACATAAAGTTTTCTTTCTATAAACTAAATGAAATAGTTTTGGAAAAATATAATAATATTTCAAAAAGAAAATATATAATTCTAAAATGAATTTTATGTATGTATGTAAGTATAAATGTATGCATGTATTATATGTGTATGTGTATGTGTATGATGTGTATGTGTATGTGTATGTGTCATGTATCAAAGTAAGCTAGTTTGAAAACTTCCCAGCAAGTATAAAATACAGATAGCTTTCAATGTATTTACATTTTCTGATTTTTGTGATCAAAGTTCAAGAGCCACCTCGATAGTGATACATATCATGTATATTACACAATTAATTTATAAAGTTAGCTAAAGTAATTTGAAAACATCTCATCTATAAAGGAAAGCTATTCTAGTTTGAAAATATAAAAGATAGGTAAGTTTGTGTGAAAATTTCTGGTAATTATAAAATATAGTTAATTTTCAATATGTTTACATTTTACAAGGTTTGTGATAAAATTTGAAGAGACATCTTTAAAATGATCTATCTCATGTCCCTTACACATTATTTTTATAAATATAGGTAAACTATATTTAGTTTTTTCAAAGTTTGTGGTCAAAATTGAAGAGGCACCTAGATAAACTAATTTAAAAACTTATCATCACTATAAAAGACATGTGATCTAGTTTGAAAATATAAAACAGAAATAAGCTAATTTGAAAAAAAAATTATGAACAAACAAAATCTTTTTTATTGATGATATATATACATAATTATTGAAATCTAAATGATATTCCTTTTTTTTATTAAGCTAAGCAATTTTGATGGATCTATCAATTTGAAAGTACAAAAGAACATTTCAGGACAAGAACACGACCATGCAAAACAATATCCCTTATTATTTGTCTTATTCATCATTACTTATCATTTCTTTCTTAGTACTTTTAATAATGAACTTTGTAAATCTTTCTTAGGACTTTTAATAATCAACTTTGTGAATTTCCAATGACTTTGATAGCACATGATAGGGGTTGCCTCTCTTCCATAAATTCATCATCTACTGCAGCTTCATTCATCTATGTTGCTCCATAGTATAACGTGGATTGCGGTGAAGGATGGCGAATTCAACGAGTATTGGTTTAGGGCTCCACTTTACCGAGGACCCTACTTCTCCTCCCCTTCATTAGTTGCATCTGCTTCCTGAGGCCTCACATTCTCCTCTAGTATCGACATTCATGGCATTTTTACATTGTTGTCATTATCATGCCTCTCGTTTCCAAACAAAATTGGCGATTTTTTCAGGTACAAACACTTGAGTGAAATGTGGAATATGGATATTTGAGTTTTCTCTTTCGCTCTTGTTTGAGGTTTGATGGTCCGTTTTATGACAATTTAACATTGATAGAATGGTACAATTTGATGATAATTCTATTATTCATCTATAATTCTATTAGGATCAAGATTCATCTATGGTTAGGATTAGGGTTCAATTAAGGTTTGGATTTAATCATGGTTATGGTTAAGCTTTGATAAGCACTAAAATATAATTTTAATTTAATTATCATTAGGGTTATGGTTTTATTAGAGATAGTTAGGGTTACGGTTATATTAGGGATAGGACTACATTAATATAAATTTAATTAAAATAAAGTTTAGAGTATTTTAAAATGTTTGTATTTAAAATTTATATTAATAATCAAACTTGAACCCTAATCTAAGCACAATTGAACTCTTATTCTAAACTAAAGCCTAATCTTAATTAAATTGTAACCCAAACACTAACATTAATTGAGCTTTAATCCTAATTTAACCTTAACCCTAATGTAATTGAATCATAACCCTAATTCTAACCTTAATTCAAAATCTAATAGTATCCCTAATAATAATTAAACCCCTATCATAATCAAATGATAAGTTTAAATATATCCCTAATTTAAACCTAATTGAACCCTACCCATTACATTAGAATTAACAACTTCAACCTTAATCTAAACATAGATAAAATCTAAGATTAATTGAATTATAGCACAATCCCTAACTCTAATTAAATGTAATTGAATCATAACCCAAATTCTAACCTTAATTCAAAATATAATAGTATTCCTATTAATAATTAAACCCCTATCATAATCAAATGATAAGTTTAAAAATATCCCTAATTTATACCTAATTGAGCCCTACACATAACACTAGAATTAACAACTTCAACCTTAATCCAACCATAGATGAACTCTAATCTCAATTAAATTATAGCCCAATCCTTAACTTTAATTAATCCTAATTTAACTATAACCCTAATGTAATTGAATCATAACCCTTATTAAAATCTAATACTAACCCTAACTATATGTAAACCCTTATCATAATCAAATCTTTACTTTGACTATATCCCTAATCTACGCCTAATTGAACTCTAGCCATAACCTAATACTACAATAATTGAAATGTAGCCATAATTTAACTATATAGTTAAAGATGTTCATAGAATTAAGCCCTAATTATAGCTTGATCCTAGAACCATAATTGAACCCTAGCCCAAAACCTAACCCTAACCTAATAGAACTTTAATATTCATTAAAATCTAACTAGATAACCCTTATCTACACCAAAACTTGATCCTAATTGAACTCTAATCCCAATCCTAACTATAATTAATCTATTACTATAAGAAAACCCTAATTCTAATTGGACCAAGTATATCTAATTAACTATAACATTGACAATTAACCTTAATACCCCAAATTGAATTCCAACCATAACCTAACCATAACCTTAACTCTAACTATAGAATTAAATCCTTACCTATACAACATGAACCTAAATTTAACTCTAATTGAACCCTAACCCTAATTTAACTTCAATCCCAATTTAACCCTAACCATAATGTAATTGAATCATAACCTTAATTCAATGTAATGGTTAAGATGAAAAACCATAATTGAACCTAGAAACCTGATTCAATTTAGGTTTAAGGTTCCATTAGGCCTAGATTGGGGATTTTAATTAGGTCGTGATTAATTGGAGTTAGGTGTAGGACTCAATTAGTCCTACATTTCAATTATTGTAGGATTAGGTTATGGTTAGAGTTCAATTAACTTTATATTAGGGATATTGTCAAGGTTAGGATTTGATTATGATAAGGGTTTACGTATAGTTAGGGTTAGTGTTAGATTTTAATTATGATTATGATTCAATTACATTAGGGTTATAGTTAAATTAGGATCAAAGTTTAAATAGGGTTAGGGTTTGAGCTATAATTCTATTAGGATCAGGATTCATTGACCATTAGATTAGGGTTTAAGTTGTTGTTAAGATTATTATTAAGTTATGGTTAGATTTCAATTATTCTAGGATTAGGTTATGGTTACAGTTCAATTAAGTTTGTATTAGGGGTAGTTAGGGTTAGGGTTGTATTAAGATAGGACTATGTTATGGTTAGATTAAATATTAACTGTAAGGTAAATTTAATTAAAATAAATTTTAGAGTATTTTAAAATGGCTTTATTTTAAATTTATATTAATAATCAAACTTTAACCCTAATCTAACCACAATTGAACCCTTATTCTAAAATAAACCCTAATTTTATGTAAATTCTAACCCAAACCCTAACATTAATTAAACTTTAATCCTAATTTAATCCTAACTATAACCATAACCTTAAACGTAAATAAAACCCCAACCTTGATGCTAGCCATAACCCTAACCATAATACTAATCCTTAATGCTAACACTAAACTGTAACTGTAACCTAACCCTAACTATAATTATGGTTACCCTAGCCCTAAATTTGATACAAACTCTAAAAATACTTAAAACACTAACAATAAACCTAACCCTAACCATAAACGGATCCCTAGCACTAAACCCTAACCCTATCCCCAACCCCAATTGTGATCGTTAACCCTAACCCTAAGCATAATCCTAAACCTAACAAGATCTTAACCTTGATGCTAACACTAACCATGATATAAACCCTAGCCCTTATCATAACCTTTGCCCTAAAAAATAGCCTTAATCATAACCCTAACCCTAACAATAATGTAAACCTTAGCCTTGACCATAATAGTAGCCTTAACCTTAACCCTAATAATCCTAATGGTAATCTTAAATCCTAACCCTCACCATAATTCTAAACCTAAATTGAACCCTAACCTTGATGCAAGCCCTAATTGTAGGCATAATAATTGTAGTACCCCTGCCCTAATCAATCTCTAACCTTGGTTTAATCTTGATTAGTTTATCGTAATATTATGTTATAGTCAGATGTTGATTTTATGCATAGCTATTGATGTGGTTTTCTCACTAGTTGTATGCAAGCTGTTAGTGTACCTAATTCATGGTATTGATATCGGGCTAACGCTTTCATTAAATTTTATATATGTATGCATGTATGACTCTTGGTTGCAGGATATTTCAGGTACAATGCCGCTTGAGTGCGAGGTTCGTCTTCACCTGGATGTGCAGGTTTGAGTGTACCTTTTTATCCTTAGAGTGGGATTAGGTGGTCGTAAGACCCTAGTTGACCTTAGTCGTGCTCCAGTGAGCATCACCAGTCGTCGTCGGTAATCCCTTTTTGTTTGAGTTTGCGAGTCATCTGTTTGGTTGACCTTCTCGTTTTGCATGCTTGGTGTGTTTGGTTAAATTGGTTAATTAGTCCTTAGTAATTATTTTGATTATTTATGCGTTTGTGCATTGAAGATTATTGGATTAAATGAAGAAATCGATTTTGGAATCGAAAAGCAAGTCAATTTGTTGTATAGTTAGAAAGGGATTAATTTTTGAGAATTATTTGTAAATAAGAATTTTAATTCCAAAAATAGAATTTTTGGTCAACTCTTCCATATAACCCAATTTTGGGGAAATTTGGAGAAATGGACAAATTTGGAAAATTCTTGGTGGGAGAGAAATTTTGGGAAGAAATTTTGGAGAGGAAATTTGGGGGTTTTCGAAGAAGTAGCAGTTTTGCTGAATCTGGCAAGTGGGCTCTCCTTCAGCTAATCCAGGATTGCGTATGAAGGTAGGATTCTGAATTGATTTCTTGTTGCCAAAAGAATTTTCTGTTCTGGTTGAAAGAAATAAATTTGTGATTGAAAATCAATTTGACTATTCATTATGAATTTGGCTGAAGATTTTAATTTGGGTGTGTATTTCCTCCATTCTTTTTGGGTGTTTGAAACCCTTGGATGTTTGTAAAGGATGAGAAAACCATCGAGAAAATGTGATATCAATCCCAGTTCGTTTAAACCGAATTCATGGTAAACCGAAATTTTTTTATCATATATGCGGTGGGCGTTTGGATTTTTATTGTTTCTGAACTGTGTTTATTTTTAAAAAAAGAAAAATATATATATTTTATACTGACTGTGCGTTTTTGGTTCGAAATGGGGCTGGGCGTGTGTTTTATGTAAAACCCGTGGGTTTGGGTTGGAGGGCGGGGAGCGGAGCTCCACCCGCTCCTCCTCCCCTCTCCCCCGCTCACCCCCTTCTCCTCCGTCCCCGTCCCCGTGGTGGTGGTCTGCGTTCTGTGCGCTGCCTACGGCTCATGGCGGTGGCCGCAGGGCACCGCGGCACCTGCGGGCACCACCGCGAGCGCCGCCGCCCCTTTCCCTCGGCTAAGGTTAGGGCACGGCCGCCTCGCCTTGTTTTTTGTTAATGCGTTTTGTTTTAAACGTGGAGCATAAAATCATTTTTTTTTTAATGTATTTTTTTTAGTATTTTAAAAAAAAATGCATATGATTTTTATATCATTTTAATGTGAGTTGTGTTTAATGTTAAGTTTTTAATTGTTCTTAATTATGATTAAGAAGGCAATACCTTGATAAATGTTAATTTGGATATTAATTAATTCTATAATGGAACTTATAAGTTAATTACTATTCAATTTCATTTTGTGGATTATGCACTTTCCTAATTAAGTTCTAAAACTGTTGATTTTCGCAATTGAATATTGTTGTTTATATTCTTATTGATCTTGGATTGATAAATCTAGATCTTACCTTCTAGCTGATTAGAGTATTTGGCTAATTAAGGTAGTATTGATTAAAAACAATAGAGAATAATATGTTATTGGAAAATCGTTGAAATACGATGTAGTTACTAATTGATGATGTTAAATACTATCGTAGAACATATCATTTGAGTAATTGAGAAGTAAGTGAATTATTTATCGTTGGGTGTTTGAATTTTAACGATATGCTTTGGAAATGATTATCTCCATTTAGATTCTTTTTCTACATTTTTATTTCCGTAATCCGTATAGTACATCTGGAATTGAAAATTATGAATCTGTAGAGATTGATTTTGAACCAGTATGTCTATGATGTTTTGTTGGAGAATAAATATCTTATTTTAGTTGATTAAATGGTTGTCTGAATTTTATTAATATGAATTGGTTTAAAAACTCGTTATGACTTTATATGTCTGTTCGATGCTTTGAACCTTAAGAGTTAGAAAACCAAGAATAACTTATCCCTAGATGAGGTAGATAACTGTAAGCTGATTTAGATCTTGTAGAAAACTTGATCGACTTGTAATGATTAAATCAATTTGAGGAAATATTGTCTTTTCTGATTACTGCCTTGCGAGTTTAATTTCTGTATTCGCCTTTAATTATGAAATGGCATGTTTTGCTTTGTTTAGTAGGACCCTGTCGTTTGGATTGACTTGGGGTACCTGTTTCAGTCCTCGATTCCGAGTTGACTGTTGTATTGTGGTAGTGTCATTTTGATCATATCCTCCTTGTGTGTGAGTCAAATGATGATTGTGGTTGACTGTTGTTGGTCGGGTCTCTAGTTAGAGTACCGTCAGTAAGTGATTACCCTTGAGTCGTGTTTGACCAGATGATTGTTTCTCTCTTCTTGAACTCCGTTCGTCTGACCATGAGTATTCCTTGGTTTTGAGTTCGTCCGAGTATAGTCTAGTGTCGTATGGGAAAGTGGCTTTCGATTGGGGGCCGCGCCCAAAGTGGCTGTTGGGTAACCCGTCGAAAGTGAGTCTAATAAGTGATAACCTTTAAGTAGATTAGAATGTAATCTCTAAGTAAGATAAATGTGCCTCACACATGAGACGAGTGCTATCATAGATTTGACATGCTGTGAGAAGGCCTGAAATGGCAAACCATCTTCCTTGTCTTCACGAGAGGATGTGTGGGTCCACATGAGGCTTGGATTTGCCGGAAGCTCAGATTAGGTTGCCAGGGTAACCCAGTGTATGGGGCCGGGACCTATGAAAACTTGCCATGGTAACCATACCAGGTTGTGTGATGACACTTGTCCCGACGTTCGCTAGTGCGTTGTCGTCTTGTCCGTTAGGAGTACCTTTGTGAGTCATCCTTTTGTCTCTGCCCTTGTGAGTGTCGGTTTCATGTTAGACCTTGGGTGGTGATGGCTCAGTTTTATGGATGCTCTCATGGACCTCTTGTTTTAGCTTTGATTATGATCAGCTGGATCCTGTTCTTTTCAGGGATCGTTTATGTATTAATGGACCAATGCGGTCACTTGTATATTGTTTATATTTCGCCTTGATGGCTGGATTGTATAGTGTAACCTCTTGTATTCTTAACCTTTATTAATTATGAGAGGGGTCTTGCAGTTGAGCAGGCCCGGAGATGTAGCCCTTTAGGGGTGAACTCCGAGATCATTATGGTGTTTTGTGATGTATTCTCTTATGTTCCTTTATTTAGCTTATTCATGTATGATTAGCTTATGTTAGAATGGTTAAGTGGATAATTGGAGTTATCTATAAATGCTTATATTCAGTTCTTTCTTGAATGCCATGTTGATCGAATTCATAAGAGTTTAGATGATATTTATCGTAGGTGCATGTATGTAATCGTCTTTTAAAATGCAATAAGTTGGAATATGAAAGAATGTAACTTAGAGTAGTGGAATTTACTCAGTTGTTGTTAAGGAATTTAAATATGCTTGGAAAGATCTCTTATGTTATGACGAAATCCTAGTGTATTAGAATGTTAGATGTATGGTTTGTAATTTTAAATGAAAAGTTTGAATGAAGATTATGAATGGATCTTAATGATGAATCTTCGCTTGTGGTTTATATTTCCCTCTTTTGAAAGGAATTATCCTTATTATGAATTATCTCGTTATTAAGATATTCAGCTTTTGGATTAATTGTGTGAGTTAAGTGAATTGTGAAATTTAAGTAATCTCGTTGGGAAACTCTTTAGGTGTTAGTTGATGTCTTCCGCTATGTAATCTGAATCTTTGATATCTTGTTGCATCTTATGTGTTGTAACTTTAAAAAAAAAAATTTGCACTCTATTCTTGTGTTATGGCTTAATCTCTTCGGGGTTTCCTGGCGGGGCATTACAATAATAATGTAAACCTTAACTCTAACCATAATACTAACCTTAACCCTAACCCTATCTATAACCATAATATTGACCATTAAATAAATTTTAATATCATCGTTAATTAAAGTCTAATATGTCTTACATTTTAGTATATCCTTTAATCTTCCAACACATATTTATTTATTAAAAATACTCTCAATAGGTATATGCATACTAATATAATAATATCATATAATACTATAATATAATTCAATTCAAGAAAAAGATTCTATATATCCTTCTCCAGGGGCCTTTTTTTAATCAATTGTATATCCTAATGTCAAATACGCACCAAGAGAAGGATATCTCTCCACCTATTTTATATGGATTAAATTAAAATTTAAGATATATATGCTTTAGTATAAATG